>NC_085141.1:94947751-95250751 GCF_024139115.2 Armigeres subalbatus
AGTATGTATTTGATTCATCCTTTTAATAATTAGTTTTAATCGATAGGCAAAGTGTGCGAGGTGAGCATCACAGAAACCCATTACATACTTCAACAAACTTATGTCACGCAGAAAACTGAGGTTCATTATTGCTCTACTTACGATGTCACAGAAAACCCCATGCTTCATCAGTCACGTGTCTCTCTAACCCAAAGAACAAGGTAAAGCGGCGTGGATTAACAAAAACAAACGACTACCTACTGTTTGCCCGCACTGCATGGATATCTCTCAAAGTATGGTATGGTGCCGATTATACACTCCACTATTTACAGGAATATATACCTATACCATCTTCAGACGAAGTAAAACCTAAAGAACACAAAAGCAGAAAATATGCAGAAAGGATGATTATACAGATTGTGCGGGAAAACTAGGCTGTCAAAGAGAAACAGAACGGTAACCGACCGCCACCATTGCCAATCACTTCCGGAAGTCCACAAGGGAATGTTTTCTTCAAGTAGTAACAAGATTAGCTCGCTCGTCGATAGCGTCGCGTGCTTGGGTACCTAATAGCGTGGATTCGATGTCATGTAGATAGAATCATTCTTATTGGCGAGGTTGCATGAAGAAGAAGAAGTCGAAGGATGATATTTGAAAAAAAAATGCGCGGTGAAGCATACGAGCATATTTGAAACACTCCTCAAAAATTCTAGTAGCAATTTAATTAAAAATGGTTAGCAGCACTTTCCTTCTACTGCATAATAAACGCTATTTCTCGATTTCAAATTTTATTTTGTGATATCACACTTGCTACACAGTATGAGAAATGTCCAACACCTACTGTTTCCCGTTTTTAATTATGGTGGGTGTACCAATTGTCGCCATACATAAGAACAACTATTTTTTGAATAAGTAAAAGGCCTATGGGTGGACTTTATATATCAAGCAGCTGTGAAAACCACAATCAAATTAGTTATAATTCCCAAAATTGATTAATCCATAATAGGAACGCATGCACCAGTTGTGGCACTATTCAAATTGGGACTACTAGTGCGACAACTGGTGCAAAGGACGTCAAAATTTAGGCAAAATCATTTTTCACAATTATGCTTTGTTTGTTTTGGAGGAAATCAAAGGTGTTATCGTATCATATGAATTAGAGTCCTATAAGAAGAGTAACGTCATGTGCCACGTTTGACAGGTCTCCTGCTCGTTTGGAACGCGCATTTGTATGGAACTGACAGACGATTCTGTTCCAATTCTGACACTTTTCGACATTGTTATTATAGTCACTGTAATATGAATATGCTTTATCGATATGAACTTGGTTTGCGGTGATTTGATTGGCCATTTGGCATATAAAGCACTAGTGCGACAACTGGTGCTAAAGGCACGACTGGTACATCTAGCCTACATTACATCTAGAACTTTCGAGAAGAGTTTAAAAAAAATCCGGTGTGCTTCCCCGTGCATTTTTTTTCAAAAAATCATCCTTCAACTTCTTCTTCTTCGATCGCCAATAGATGGATCACCATAGAAATACGAGCGGTCAAAAATATGACACATGAGCGATTTCGTGCCAACTAGACCACCCTTTGGCAGCCCTCTTTCACACTTCAATGGGACTGTAAGTCAGCTATCGGACAGCGTTCGGCTAGGTCGTCTACTCTGAAAGCGCCATCGAACCACACGGGATCCGAAAACCAGCATTGACAGGCGTAGAAATCCTTCAATTACATTAACTGTAGAAATGGGAATTATTTTTATTACCATTCAAGGGTCTCAGATTTCCATGAAACTATTTCCACGAGCAGGGTTTTTGCATGTAGGTACTAGGAACAAAACCAAGGTAGGTAGGAACAAAACCAAAATTTAAAAAAAAATCTATTTGATTTATTTTCCCGGAAAACTCCAGTAGAAATTATTAGTTTTCCTCAGATAACACATGCTTCTAAAAATGTTTACTCAACAACGAAACATCTGGCGAAAATAAAAGCAAATTTTCTCAGTAATCTAAATAAAAAATAAACAAAAAATTAAAAAAATAAACATAAACTAGGTATTGTTTAACGAAATTTTCATCGGAAAATTTATATAGAATGGCCAGAAAACTACAGGAAAAAATTCAAAACTATATTTTTGGGAAGAAAATTTTATAAACTTTAATCCTGAAAAATTAGGATGTAATTTTTATTCGTTCTTGAGTTAAGGCTAATTTTGGTCAACATTATCTAATTTTCCTGGTATCAATTTCACGCATCTGTTTTTTAATCGAACGAAACGAACGAACAGGAAAGGGAAAAAAGGACGGTGTAAAATTTCGTGTTGAACTTTTTTCAGTTCATGTTTTTTCAGATTGTTGAAAATTTAAGTCCGTGTAAAACTGTAAAACAAACCTGGGTGTATAGTGAAAGCTTCCTGTCCCACTCATTGGCGTGACTAGCCTCGATGCCTGGGAGGGGGGGCTATACTGCCGTTCTACCCATAATTGTCCCATGCTACCTTTGATGAAAAAAATCAAACTCGAGTCAGTTTGCCACTAATTTTAGAATCGGTTATCAACATTTTTGGAATGTAATGAGCGTAGGCAACACTTTTTCAGAACATAATACAGATCACTACTTATGTAAACGATTTTCAATCTTCATTACCAAACGACAACTTTGTTTTTTAATGTGACAAACAGATTCGAATTTAATTTTTTTTTATGAACGGTAACATGGTACGCCAAATGCTGGGTAAAGCATACTATTGGTACTTTGCGTACCTGAAAGAATAAAATAGATCCCATTTCGCGGTCCCAGCAACTCCTATCCCTACCTCCTCGTGGCACTGGCCGGGATACGAGCAACTTTAGGGAAGATCGGGTAACCAACCCCGGTGGGAACTATGGTCGTATGCTGACAGGGAAGGGGGAATTTGCTTCTCTCCGGAGGTGCAAATCTGATCGAGCGTCTGTCCTCCATGTTAGGAGCGGCTCACAACAGCGTCCGTTCCCCATGTTAGGGGCGTCTGATCATCGTCCGAGTGTCAGCGAGGGACTCTTAACAAAACTGTGCACATCATGCTGCATCGTGTCTGTATCGAGAAGGCAGTCCCTTCAACGCGATGTAGGTAGCGCAACCTACCGAAGATTCTACAGTTACCAAGAAAGGCAAAAGTAGAGCAAACGGATTAATTCAACAGCAACAGACACGAAAAACATCTAGATTTTGTACCAAATTACTTTGGCTGCACTGGCGACCACTTCGTCAGAGCAACCGACTCAAAAACAACAAGGCAGTCTCAATTGAGTTGTCACATCCTATCCTAGGGTCGCATATGCTCCTGGGACGACATCGACCTTATTGGAATCGATCGCAGAGCAGTAGTGGAGGCTTTTGACCCACTGAAGAGGGAGACGGTAAGGATAGGCTTAACCATTCACAGACAAAGTACATGGTGGCAGGTAGAGATAGGGGAAGACCTAGTGGTGTTGGTGCAGAGATAGTGCTTGATGGGGATGTGTTTGAAGTTTTTGAAGAATTTGTTTATCCTGGAACGCTTGTGATATGTGACAATGACGTTTCCCATGAAGTGAACAGACGTATTGCTGCTGAGAATAGGGCCTTTTACGTATTACGTAACCAGCTTAGGTACCGCAACATGCAGACGGAAACGAAATTTGCTCTATACAAAACTCTGATTCTACCAGTGGCCCTTTATGGACATGAAGCATGGACGTTAAAAGATGCGGACCAAAGAGATTTCGGAGTTTTCGAGCGAAAAGTGCTGCGTACAATACTCGAAGGGAAACTAGAAAATGGTGTGTGGCGCAGACGCATGAATCATGAGCTGTATCAAATATACAAAGAAGAAAATATTGTGAATTGTATAAAATACGGCAGACTTCAGTTGGCTGGTCACTTAGTGCGAATGTCGGAAGAAAGAGTAGCGAAAACAATATTCAACAGAGAACCTGATAGGGGCCGGCGACTTCGTGGAAGGGCACGAACACGTTGGCTGCACGCGGTGGAATCGGACCTGGGAACCCTGAAAGTTCGGGGAAACTGGAGGAACTTCGACCAAGACTGGCGATTATGGAGCTCTACAATACGCCAGGCATAGGTGTATCGACGCTGTAGTCAACCAGGTATCATGTAACATAAGACAACAATGCATAGAACGGCAGTATAGTCCTTCATCTATTTTCTCTATTTTGAATTTCTTTATAAATATTCTCGATCATTTAACCATCTAATTAAGTTATCTTAGTGATAATGTGATAAACACGTCCCAACCATCTAAGGCAATTGCGGATCAATAACACTCATCCACATTCTCTTTTCTCAAGCAAATCATCGAAGCATTTCGAAGAAAATCGTCGAGCTAAATCTTCAAGGAATTCCGAAGCAAACCGTCGATGTATTCCAAAGCAAATAGTCGAATGCTTTCGAAGCAATTCGTCGAGGGATTCCAAAGAAAATCAATGAGGGATTCCGAGGCAAAACGTCGAGAGATTTCGAATTAAATCTTCAAAGAATTCCGAAGTAAATCTCCGAACAATTTCGAAGCAAACCTTTGAACGATTCCGAAGGAATTCCGAAGCAAATCATCGATGGATTATGAAGGATATCCCCCACAGATTCTAAAGTTTTTCCCCCCAGACTCCTAAGGGAATCCCTCAACGATACTGAGAGGAATCCGGTGTGAATTTTCCAGGATTCCAGTTGAAATTCCTCGATGATTCTAAAAGGAATTTCTTAGAGATTCAAATGAGAATTATTCTCTATTGTGATGGGAATTCCTCTCGGATTCTGATGAAAATCCTTCTCGAATTCTAATGGGAATCTTTCTCAGAACTAAGAGACAATCTCATTTGCCTTTCACTCATCCCACTATAATAGAGTGAATATGGACGATAACTTTTTTATCTTCAAACTTTTTCAGTAATTCATTACGCTGTTTGTTGAAAATTGATATCATTGCTAACTGACTTTTCAAATCTAAGCGGGACTAATTTTTTTTTCTAGGGTGAGCTAAGCCCACATAGCCCCCATATTTACGCCAATGATCCCACTGTTTCCATCTGAAAATTGGCCAAAATACGCAATATTAAACGCAAAAACGCGTAAAAGTTTCTCCCCAATTTTTCAGGCAGTCATTTTCGCCCGATTTGCTAGTAACGGTGAATCCTGTCACATTGTTTCCTATTGTAAATTAGCCAAATCCAACTATGGGATAAAGAGTTATGCATTAGCATTAGCATTGTTACGGTGTAATTCGTTGATTGGACACTAGTGATACTCATGTTTTACTTTTGAGATCCTTATCTAGAATGCTATCAGAAATCAAGAAGGGGAGTGGTCCTTGATTCCAGTCTTAAACAAAAATAACAAAAGCATGAGGATTACTACTCCTGGCTACGCCCATCTTCACCGTAACTAGGGAGAGGAAGGAAGTGTTGATGTGGTACTTACTTAACGAGAGGCCACCGACTTAGCGACACCCTCATAAGTACCACGGAGTTGGATAATGAGGAAGGTATTCGTTGGGTCAGGATTTGCCTGTAGCTGGCAATGTAACCGTGGTAGATCTTAACCCGTAACAGACCACGTAAAGGTGTCTACCCAGCGTTACGGGTCCCAACTATGGGATAAAGAGTTATGGCCATAATACTAATTTCAAAACCTGTATAGGAAAAATGATTGTTTGGCACTTACACTTATCCGACGCAAAGTAAAAATTGTTCAAACGTCAGTGTTGAACGGG
This sequence comes from Armigeres subalbatus, assembly GCF_024139115.2. Classification (NCBI taxonomy): domain Eukaryota; kingdom Metazoa; phylum Arthropoda; class Insecta; order Diptera; family Culicidae; genus Armigeres; species Armigeres subalbatus. The sequence continues at coordinate 94,953,482 of NC_085141.1, forward strand.
ATGTGGAGTGGGCACATGAAAAATATTACGCGCAGCTAACCTTCACAAACCTTTATGTGAGTGACGATTTTTCCCACCGTAGATGGGTGACGAGGTACCTGGCTATAATATCATGGGTCAAAATATCATTTCCCTACTCATGATTCGGCAAAAATTTGGTTTAAAAAAAGTGTCGTCGCTTCAGTTTGCGAAATGACCATTTTTACGGGAATTCCGGATTTTCCAGGGGACCGCTCAAAGGGCACAATGGTCCGTTTGTGGATCAAAGAATCAATTGCATGTTCAGGGTTTGGCAACAAATGGTTTAAAAAAACTGACGCTGACGAATTAACCATTTTTACGGATGTTCCGGATCTTCCAGTGGAAATAATGATCCGTATGTGGGTTAAAGTTATCCGTATCTGGGTCCTTCAAAAATGCCGTGAATACCAGGTCCCAACGCACCATCTGTTCGTTGATTTCAAGGTGGCATACGACAGTATAGACCGCGTAGAGCTATGAAAAATTACGGACGGGAACAGCTTCCCTGGGAAGCATACCAGACTGATCAAAGCAACGGTGGATGGTGGGCAAAACTGTGTGAAGATTTCGGGCGAACACTCCAGTTCGTTCGAATCGCGCCGGGGACTAAGACAAGGTGATGGACTTTCGTGCCTGTTGTTCAACATTGCGCTAGAAGGTTTCATGCGGAGAGCCGGGTGTAACAGCCGGGGTACGATTTTCAACAGATCCAGTCAATTTATTTGCTTCGCGGATGACATGGACATTGTCGGCCGAACATTTGCAAAGGTGGCAGAACTGTATACCCGCCTGAAACGTGAAGCAACAAAAGTTGGACTGGTGGTGAATGCGTCAAAGACAAAGTACATGCTTGTGGGCGGAACCGAGCGTGACAGCGGGAAGCAGTGTTACGATAGACGGGGATACCTTCAAGGTGGTCGAGGAATTCGTCTACCTCGGATCCTTGCTAACGGCTGATAACAATGTTAGTCGTGAAATACGAAGGCGCATCATCTGTGGAAGTCGGGTCTACTACGGGCTCCAGAAGAAACTGCGGTCAAAAAAATTCGCCACCGCACCAAATGTGTCATGTACAAGACGCTAATAAGACCGGTTGTCCTCTACGGACATGAAACATGGACAATGCTCGAGGAGGACTTGCAAGCACTCGGAGTATTCGAGAGACGGTTGCTTAGGACCAACTTTGGCGGTGTGCAAGAAGACGGTGTGTGGCGGCGAAGAATGAACCACGAGCTCGCCCAACTCTACGGCGAACCCAGTATCCAGAAGGTAGCTAAAGCCGGAAGGGTACGATGGGCAGGACATGTTGCAAGAATGTCGGACAGCAACCCTGCAAAGATGGTGTTCGCTTCCTATCCGGCAGGTACGAGACAAGGGCCCGCCACTCGTTACGAAAGCAACGCACAACTTTCATTTTTATTATTTCAGCTTTGCTGCGTGGCAAAGTTTTCTAAATGAGAAAAACACATAAGAGAGGTCTTAATTATACTTTGAAGGGATAGACTCTACTGTTTTCATCAATTCATAACTATTTGCGGTCATTCGAATACATTGCAACCGAATGCAATGTATTCGAATGACCGCAAATATATAATTATATACCTATTCGAGTGCAATTTGAAAAAAGTTTTTAATAGTTCCCGAGAAAGGCACCACCAACGCTAGGTGGATTAATCTGTGTTTTTAAATAATGTTCTTCTTTGAAAAAGTCAAGAGGCAATATATGGATTTCTTAAGAAAAAAAATTTAAGGATCGATAGGAACCGTACATAACTTTGAATTATCTACTTAGGGTCTGTCTCATTTGGATAATTAAACTTAAAAGTGATAGTCATAAGAGTGGATGGTGCTACCCAGCAATTCCAATAAGACATCGATGTAAAATGATTCGATATCTGTCAAAAGTAAACTTGCTCTGCGAGCAAGGTTATTCGATAATTATGTCACTTTTAAATTTAATTTCAGTTTAATTCTCCAAATAAGACAGACCCTTAGGTGCCCGCCAGAGTAAACGCGACGAGCGATGCGACGCGACGCGACTCACGCAAAAGAATAACAATCATTATCAACAGGCTGTCAAATTGCACTGTCGCGTCGCGTCGCATCGCACGTCGCGTTTACTCTGGCTTCGCCCTTAGTGATGACCCTTTAGGACAATTCTCACGGAATCCAAATTTAAAAGTATTCGCGTTATCAAGAGCACGCCACTCATTACGGAAGCAACGCACAACTGTCATTTTTATTATTTCACACATGCTGCCTCGCAGCAAAGCTGAAATAATAAAAAAGACAGTTGTGCGTTGCTTTCGTAACGAGTGACGGGCCCTTGAAAATGCGAGTACTATTAAGGCTTCGGTCCGCTTCGCGAATTTAAATCAAATTAAACTTAAAAGTGGCAGTTCAGAAATTATAACATCCCCCGGTCATAAGAATGGCTGGTGCTATCAAGAAAGACCAACAAAACATCTACACCCAACCATAGAATACAACATTTTATTTCAACCCAACAAACAATTTAAGCTGAACAGGCTAGTTTTTTAGCTGAAGAAGCTTATTTACCACGAAATAAGCTCTTCTTCAGCTTCCAATGTTTGTTGGGAATCTTGCATTAGCTTCGCGTACAGTTTGCCATAATTTGCGACATATGCACAGATTGCATTAAGTAAACGGCAGGCCCTTGCATTAGGTCCCCGGTCACGAGAAAATAAGAACTGGTTATGTGTTTGTGTCTACATTGAATCTATTTTTACACTCCCCCATCGAGGAATGAAATGCTGCATACACTCAGAAATAAAGAAAATTTATGTTAGAATAAAATTTAATCTATGTTGACATTTCAGCAATTTATACTATCAATAGATTAAAATCTATACTACCTAACATTAAAACTAAACCTATGGATGATCTGTATCCAAATATATTGTGAATGTATTCTTTGTGATTGGCAATCAAAATTTTTGCAAAAATGTAAAGTGTTCCGAGAGATATCGCTGAAAATTTTAAATTGTTTTTTCGTAACTTTAAAGTTTACCGGATACATTAAATAAATGGTTTAAGAGAGCTGAAAATCTCAAGTTCACCTTTTGCAAAATATTCCAATACGAAAATTGCGTTAAAGTGCTGAGATGTACAAATTTCCTGATTTAACCGCTCCATTTGCCGAAGATGGCGACCAGAAGTTGACTGCTTTACGGACATGGACAAATCCTTCTTAAAGTGGTAAGTTACCATACTTCTGACATGGTATGACGTATACCGTATAAAAATGCATAAAATTAAGATATTATTTTAATTTGTAAAATTCGATTACGGTTGCAGGAAGATTACAGTGAAGGAAATTCAACACATGCTTGCTGAAGGAATGTTGACGGTTTTCAAATTATGGCCCGCGGAATTTACCACAAAAAAAAACCAAACAAGTCATCAGCTGCTGGGATGGATAGGATATGCGGTGTTAAAACTTCGTATCCACTAACTGGAGTCAAAAATGATTTTTTGGCAACTTAACCATAAATGTAATCGCTAATTAATCACGATAATCACCCAAGTATTCTCCGGAATGCTGACAATAATAATTAATAACTAATTACCAAGCTAATTACGTCACATTTTCTTATGATAAGGATAATAAAAATATATGTGTATTTTATTTACCTCCATCATTCTCTTTTTCTTCGAAGCAAAACAACACATTTCACTGCAGAATCCATCTACATTAAGAAAAAAAGTGTGGCCTCAAAGTATACTTTGTCATAATAACTCAAAGTTATACTAAGCTAGTTTATGTGACACTTATACGAAACCGGGGTCAACCAGGCGAATAGCCAGTTAGAATGACTTTTAATCTATTTAGTATAGATTTTTCTCAGAGTGTACTTCGACAACCTCAGTCACCTTACAAAAAAATCAAAACTATTGAACTGTCATCGTTAAGTTTAATTTGATTTTAAATCGCGAATCGGACCAAAGCCCTAATTTTAATTTTATTTTAATAACGGAGATCCTTCGTAGCTTAGTTGGTTAAAGAACCGGTCTAGCGTATTGAGGGTCGTGGGTTCGAGTACCATCGAAGGATACGATACCCCCAATACACTTTTCAAATCATAATCTTCCACTTAATGTTCATATTTATATCTGAGTTTTCAGAACATTGTAAATTAATGTCCAAGTCGGGTGGGGTCTAATATCCGGAAAATAGACAATTAACTTTGATTGGACTGTTTTCCACGATTTTTAGCTAGGCCAATTAACTTTTGCTCTACCATTTTTCCCAGAGACCCATAGTGTAATATACCAATCGACTCAGCTCGACGAATTGAGATGATGTCTGTCTGTGCGTATGTGTATGCGTGTGTGTATGTATGTGCGCAAAATAAAACTCACTCATCTTTTAGCCACTTATCTTGATCCAATTTGTTTGCAATAAGTTGCATTCGACGGGGAATCCTGTCCCATTGCTTCCTATTGAAAATTGGCTAGATCAGACTATGGGATCAAAAGTCATGGCCAAAATACGATTTATATACAAAAAAAACACGCTAATAAATTCTCACTCAATTTTTTTAGTATATCTAATGTACGAGAAAGGCACAAACACCGCTAGGTGGATTAATCAATGTTTTCTGTGATGGTATGGCTTCATCAAGGTTTTACTACGGCACGCCGCTCTATCATATACGATTCTCCCATGAGATTCAAGTTGGCTGCAAAACTACAATCCATCATTTCCATAGGCATAGAGCGCGAAAAATTATGAACAACTACCCATTTGAGAATTTAACCACGTCAGATTAAGTCAATCACATTCAATAGTAGTGAGGATATGTTAAAATGTTTTCAAGTTGCTAACTACGAGCCAAATGTGTGATGCGGCTGCTGTTACACTTAATTGCTGTTAATGAAAAACTTCCAACCAAAACCTCAAGGTCAGTTCCTCTTTTGTGGACTACCTAACACATGATCTATTTCACGATTTCTGAATAACTTTCAGCCACGCGTGACTGACGATTCGCTTACACGTGATTGCACCTTTCATGTCGGCTAGTGTTTACCACATCAATAAAAAATCGATTGCAAATTTATGGCCACTGATGATTAATGGCTTTTCTCATTTAATTCAGGCCCAACACGTTTACACAGACCGTTGCATCTATCTAACAATGAGTATTGTAGATATATACTTTATGGTTAGTTGAAATTACTCGCATCTCGCATCTTCTAAATGATATGCACAAACAACCGAAGCACTGCACTGTCACACTGTTTGCCTGTAGGTATAGATCGATGTTTCCTCTGAAGAGCTTGGTCGGAACTCAGAATATGACGCTTTCAACAATATGTGTCACAGTTAATCGCCGGGAAACAAGCAATGTGGTTGCCATCGCACTACGAGAACGAACATTAGATATCACATCCCAACAAAAACACCACAGGCCGATCGCACTTCAAGGGCCTATAATTCATCGTTCGCAGTAAGCACTAAATCTTCGTGATGAAGCTGCAATTTTTCGTACTTCCGTGGGAGGATGAATTTACATTCGTTGTAACTACTGGGCAGCAAACAAACAAGCTTAGTTAACGTTTGGTGGAACCCTACAGGGACAGCATCCGGAAAAGCGCGCCGTAAACTGCGGATGGAAAAACAGCTGACCGATGCCGAATTACTTGCGTGCCCGAATCGAACTGTTCGCACCAATGCAAAATAATCTATACAGGGTTGCTTTGAATCACGCGACAGTACGAGCACCCGTTCCGACCGACGCCGTTCTATCAACTGAGAACGTCGCCGTCTCTCGATGCAAGGGGACGAAGCAACGGCAAACGATATCGCATCGCAGAGTTACTTTCGGTTTGCTTGCTTTGCCGCCACAGGGAAGCCCGATATATGCACGGACGGGCGAAGAGATGATTCATGCCAGCTAGGAGGACAGCTGTAGAAACTATCATTGCCGGCGCGCTTTGGTTCCCGTATTCCGGGCAATACTAATCGACCGTCGTCGACTCGGAAAATTCTGCCACTGCCATGCCAGTAGCGTGTGAGCGAACTCGCGCGGTGTACTAAGCGAGGCAATGCGTTGCACCTAGGAGACACCACCAAAAGGCAAACAGGAATAGGAATTACTCTGATACACCACAGACAAACAGACGTAACACTGAAGAATTGGCCATCAACCATGACTTTAACGGTCGTTTTAAATTCAATTGATTGCAGGTTTCAACAATCAGAAGCACGTGCAACGTACAATTGCAGATTTGGCATTGAGTTTGCTTCGAGGAACAAGCATGCCAGATGTCTGGGTGATGAAATTTCTAAGACAATGTTCTAACTGTTACGTATGTTTATCTGTGGTGAAACAATGAATATAGTATTATTTGATTGGCTACGTAGGAATATTGACCGGTGGGTAACTGTTTACATACTATAATCACAACACAGTACAACTTTATTGGTCTAGACGAGACTTGGCAGAAACGACTTGATACATTAAAAAGGCAATGCTGTGGCTTTTTATTTTATAGTTGAATAGATTTAGTAAGTTTAATGTGTATTGATCTAAACATCACTAATTGTTCAAGTGCATTCTCGTCGATTCAACATGTAAATCATGCTAAGTCTATTTTTTGGAGCCATGAAGCAAGAAGGTTTTATTTAAAATACTGATTGATGTTAATTCCGAAGCTGAATTAAAGGAACGGAAGTGGTAGGAAAATTTGTTTTAGAATCTTCTACAGTGAAGCTTTAGCAGCATCCTGATACAAAAGAACGAAAAAGTGGATCTTCAGGGGAAACTGAAATGAGAGAAAGTGAAACACATTCGCTATTCCAACTCGAACATTCGCTCTTTCCTGTGTTGGCTGGATGTTACACTTCCGTAGTCTAGATGTTCCCAACATTTGTATTGAGTGTGTCATCGTCCTGCCACCATACAGTAATAGGCACTCATTTAGATACACCTGATTAATGTATTTTGAAAATTTTCCCGAGTGTTGACAAAATAAATTTAATGTCATTTGGTGTCGTACAATTATTACGTAAGCACTTATGGGGGAGGAACAGTCATCATCAAAATCTTGCATGAGGGTACGACGGGGCGGGGTGGGGGTGCTGTAGTGGACTATCCGAAAAAAGTCCCTTTCGTAAAGAAAATGGCTCCATTGACTAATTTGTCAAGAGACTATTTCCGGAGTAATTTTCTATTTAAAATTGTCAAAGAACTTGTACCATTCTTATAATTTAGCTTTGATTGAAATCCGAGCGAAAATCATATCGAATGACATTATTACATGACATATCATGACTTTTTGGTAATTTTGCTCCCAATATCGAAAGACAAAAGGTCGAAAAGACAAAACGTCAAAACGAACAGACGGTTGAAAAGGCCGAAAAGGACAAATGGTAAAAGAAGAAGGAGGGAAGAAGGAAGAATAAAGAAAGAAGAAGGAAGAAAAAATAAGGATAAAAGAAGAAAGAAAGCCAAAGGAATGAAGAAAAAGAAAGAAGGGAGCAGGAAGAAGCAAGAAAGAAGGAGGAACAAAGAAAATGGAAGCCGGAAGAAGGAATGAGGAAGAAGAATAACGGAGGAAGAAAGAAGTAATAGAGAAAATGAAGAAGAAAAACGGGTGCTTAGGACCATCTTTGGCGGTGTGCAAGAAGACGGTGTGTAATGGCGAAGAATGAACCACGAGCTCGCCCAGCTCTACGGCGAACCAAGTATCCAGAATGTAGCTAAAGCCGGAAGGGTACGATGGGCAGGACATGTTGCATCAATACCCTACAAAGATGATGTTCGCTTCCGATCTGGCAGGTACGAGATGGCGTGGGGAGCAGCGAGCGAGGTGGGCAAACCAGGTGAAAAACGACTTGACGAGCGTGGGGCGTATTCGAGGATGAAGAGATGCGGCCTTGAACCGTGTATTGTGGCGTCAAATTGATTCAGTGTTATCTGTTTAGATGTAGACTAAATAAATAAATGAAGAAGAAAGACGAAGAAATGAGAAACAAAGAACAAGAAGAAAAAAGAAAGGAGGAAGGGAGAAAAAATAAGAAGAAGGAAGAAGAAGGAAGAAGAAGGAAGATCAAGCAAGAAGAAAGAAGAAAAAAGGAAGTACGTTTCGAACTTTTTTCCTTTCGACCTTTTTCTCTTTCGAACTCTTGTTTATTTCGTTCTTTTATCCATTTCGGGCTTTTGTCCCTTTGACCTTTTGTCTTTCGACCTTTTGTTCCTTCATCTTTTTGTCCCTCATCCGCGTATAACACGCTGCAATACCGAAGCTCCATCACTGCTAGAGATCCAAACGGCTAGAGATTTCTAGTCGACTGGATACAAAGTATATAATGGGTTTGGTGTTATTAATCCGAATACCGTTTGGCCGAATACTTGAAATACGTTTCCTTATTAAGTGTGTGAAGTGAGTAGTGAGTAGTGAGCAGTAAGAAGGGTTTGTAGCGGGAAGCAAGAAGGTAGAAGTGTCAAAAGAAAAACGAGTAGAATAAACAAATAAGAAGACAGGAGGAAGAAGAAAGAAGAAAGAATCAAGATAGAAGATAGGAGAAAAGATGGAATAGGAAGAAGTAAAAAGGAGGAAGGAAAAAGGAGGAAGGAAAAAGGAGGAAGGAAAAAGGAAAAAAACAAAAGGGAAGACGAAAGAATGAATAAGGGAGAATGAAGAAGGAAGAAGGAAGATGGAAAAAGTAAAAATGAAAAAAAAATAAGATGGGAGAAGGAAAAGGCAGAAGGAAGAATGAAAACGGAAAAAGGGAAAAATGGAAGAAGGAAAAAGGCAGAAGGAAAAAGCAGAAGGAAGAATGAAGAAGGAAGAATGAGGAAGGAAGAAGGTAAAGGGAGAGGGTTCTTCTTCCTTTACCTAGGTAGAAGGAAAAAGGATGAAGCAATAAGGAAGAAGGAAGAGGGAATAAAGATGAAGGAAAAAGGAAGAAGGGAAAAGGAAGTGAAATAAGTAAGAAAGAAGAAGGCAGAAGGAAGACGGAAGAAGGGAGAAGGAGGGAGGAAGAAGGAAGAAGGAAGGAGACAGAAGGAAATTGTAAGATGGAAGGAAGAGTACGGATGCAGGAAGAATGAAGAAGGAAGAAGGATGAAGGAAGAAAACTTTTGAGGACGGAAGCTAGAAGAAAGAAGCAAGAAGGAGGAATAAGAGTTGTTACACAGATATATACTTTCGAAAAAAAAAATATCGTACTAGAGATGTGTCTTTCTGAAATTTATATTTGAGCTCGTTGTTGCATTTGAGGATGATTATCTTCATTTGAAACATTCTAGGTGCATTATTTACAACAGTAAACGGTGTTGAGGAACTATGCTCTGCAAATAAGCTCGAAAACTACCGTCGGCTTCAAGTTCATCTGCATATTCAACAGATTTGCCAGAAGTGTTTTCTATCGGATTAGATAAATGTTGATTTTTTTTAATAACGAGCGACGCTACATCACGAATATTGATCGTTTTTGCACATAGATCTTTCTTGGTGAAAAATGCAAAGTGCAGAGAAATATCGCAAATTACCTTTTGTGGCTGATTAACAATTGTGTACCGGGGAAGTGTACCGGTTTTGGCCACCTTAGTGCCTAATTTGGCCCACTCTGAAAAATGCATATTATCAAAAAAAAAAATATCGATCAGTTTCAACATCGAAGATAGATAAGGGATGTATCTCCTGTTAGAACCCTCGAAAATTGCTTTACTTCTGGAGCTATGAGAGCAATTGGCCAAATTAGGAACATGGCCAAACTGGTAAGTTACCGTAAACAAATTGCTTTAATTTTCAAGTGTCACAGCGCCAATGTTCTTTCCCACCATTGTCGGAGCTCCATCATGATGCTTTAGTTGTTAGGCCTTAAGTTTTCAAAGAAGAGTTCAAGCTCTTTTATACAGGTCTTAACAGCTCTCCTCTGTTTTTATTCTTCTTCTTTCTTCTTCTTCTTTCTATTTCTGGTCGATACCAGTAGTTCATTCATTCAATGATCACAAATTCCCTTTATGAAGACAGCTACATGTGCCTTATTTTTACATTCAGTGTTTTCATCGATTGCGAGCAGGTAGAATCACAAGCAGGTGGCTTTTCACGAAACGTAGTTTCAAAACTTCTGTGAGAACTTTAACTCTTCACCGTGCTTTACGAGAAACTAATACTACTAAGGAGGCTTTTTCTTCAGAGCACACGATATCACCAACAGCCGATATGCATTTTCAACAAGTTCTCCGTTCTAGAAAAATTGCATCCATATTTCCAAAATCTCATTATAACAGCAAAGCTGGTCCGTGCTGCATTATTCGACACTGTGCTTCTCCAGGTTAATAAGAAGAAGCTTCTCGAGACAGGTAGAAAAGCTTTCGGGCCGGTTTTAAAGATTTTTTTCTTACACACCGCGGGCCACAAAAAATGGAGTCAAGGGCCGCATCCGGCCCGCGGGCCGTACGTTGGGCAGCCCTGATTTAACATATTAGACAATTTACAGAAAGATGGATACTATTTATCAAAAAATACATTCATATTTGTCTAGTACCAAACCAACTGTTTACGAATGGATATCATATTTCTTCGCCTCATTCCAGACGCAGGACAAATTGGATAATATTACTTTAATTCATACTAGACAGCTATTTGCCCTCATTGAAGAAGTTATATCTTGTAGTCTAGACAAAATGTCTACTTTTAAAGAAGGAATCATATCCATAATTGCCATATTCAAACAAGGGCACGGGCAAACACCTAGGGATAACAACTACCCTTGCCTTAATCGGAGCAAGCGCAATCTTAAAAAAACTTAATCATATCCACCATTGCTTCATTTCTGGGAAACGCCTATTTTCAAAGAAGGGATCACATTCACCATTGCCTTAACCCTTTCAGGATTGCTGGGTCGCATTTGCCCAGCGCGCTGGACAAGTGCCTGCACTGAAAATATTATACACGCTCATACTACTGGTTCCACACGTGAATCTTCACTAGTAGAGTTTCATACTAAATTAACGTGTAATTCCAGTTGCAAATGTCAAAATTCAAAACGATTGATTCATTTGAACTACTAGAAGAATACACATGAAAAACACGTTAAATCATTATGGATTGCTTTTGGGGGGGAGACGTCAAAAATGGGTACCGTGCCTTATTTCATCCACTTCTAAATGCAAACTATCTACAAACATTAATTAAACGCATTTTAGAATTTACTTTTTAAAATAATTTATTATTGCATCGAGAACTAAATATCCGACTAGTGTGCATGGCACAAACTAATCCAATGGTGCCATTTATTTGGAATGTCGTCTACATCCTGCTGCCAAAAATCTGTTCCATGCAGCTGGAATATACGAACAGCTGTCGGTCGCTTGTAACTGTAAATTCAATTGTTTAGTATTAAGTATTAAGAAAAGACTAGGCCTTGAACTTACCTTTTGTAAAATTCATCTCCGTTGCCGTTCTTACCGTTTGAACCACGTTGAACTGTGTTGTAAATATGAAAGCACAAAGTTTTTCTCACCATACTTAACAAGGGGTTCAGTATAATGAACCTAAAGAAATCGATGTTTAAAACACGTTAAAATGAACAGGATTGGCAAGTGGTATCGATTCTATACTATTTCCGATGAATTTAACGTGGATTGTTAGTCAAAATGAAAAATAATGAAACACGTTAGATGCACATGGGAAGAAGCATTCAAACTAACGTGGTTTACTAGTGAAACTAGTGTGTAATAAAACACGTTAGATCTACGTGTAAAAGAACATTGGATGAGCGTGTTGATTATTTTCAGTGTGCTTTTAAAGAAGTTTCATCCACCATTGCCTTAACCCGGGTAAGCGTCTTATTTTGAAGAGGGATCATATGGTCGGAGTTCAGCCAAAGCACACCAAGCATCAAAGAAAATCTTCCGATTTTTCTGCTCAAACTTTCGTTCATCAGATTTAATTGATCACAAATCGTATTGGATATCCCTCAACCCCATAACTAAGGATATCCTACTGCAAATGTATTCTTAAACGAACGTCTTTGAACGAACAAAATATTACCTGTCAGTCGAAAAGCCGCTTGGTGCGGTTTGGCTGAACCCCGACCATATCCACCATTGCTTTAGTCCTGGCCCATTTTTAAAGAAGGAATCACATCTTCCATTATGTTAATCCCGACAAACGCCTACTTTTAAAGAATGAATCACATTTGCCATTGCCTCAATCCGAACAAGCGCCTGCTCTTAAAGAAAGGATCATATTTGCCAATACATTAATCCGCGTAAGCGCCTTGTTTTAAAAAAGGGATTATACTCACCATTGCTTTAATCCTGTCAAACGTCTATTCCTAACGAAGGGGTCACATCCAATGGCAAATAGAAGATGACCAATTCTGGGGAATGGTGCATTCTGGCAAACGGCTTTCTGGGGAATGATCCATTCTGACCATTTGATTCTGGCAAAAAAACCTTCTGGCAAATGACTTTCTGGTGAATGTCATACAACCCTCACTTCCTACGGATTAGGGGCAAAAGGTCGAAAGACAAAAGGTCGAAAGGACAAAAGGTCGAAAGACAAAATGTCGAAAGACAAAAGGTCGAAGGGACAAATGATCGAAAAGGACAAAAGGTCGAAAGCGACAAAAGGTCGAAAGGACAAAACGTCGAAACGAACAGAACGTCGAACGGGACAAAAGATCGAAAGAAACTAAAGATCAATAAGATCAAAAGGTCAAAATGGGCAAGGAACTGAAACGGAGAGAGTCAATCTAGCACCAGAGTTGCCTACACAGTTAGAAAAAAACTCTGCTGTTTTATTTTTCACAATTTTTAACAAATAAATAAAAAATCATTCAGTGAGTACAACTAATAGATGTATGTTGAGTTTTTAAAATAATGTTACTTCGATCTGTCGAAATGGTGCACGCATCAAATACAGCGACGTATAATACACGCCGGTGTATTTTCAATACGTGCGCCTGCGTGGCTGCGGAGTGCACTATTTTGACAGATTGCAGCGACATTCAGAAAACATAGATTTTCATCTATTATTTTCACTCATTGAATGAATTTTGTTTAATTGCTAAAATAGTTTGAAATAAAAAAGCAACTTTTTTTGCCAACTGTAGAGTAGAGTGGGGCAAGAGTGCGCGTGGGGTAAGAGTACGTTTTCGATTTTTTGAAGTAATAAAAAAAGATAAACTAGCAGCACTGCATCAGTTTGACAGGTATTCTGGCCAACTATTATCATGTGTAATTGTAAACGATTTGAATAAACAACAAGGGAGATATGGAGTTAGATAACTTTTTGATCATTTTGCTAAAAATAATTGGATTTCCGCAACTAGTATTTCATTACCATATATACGTTCAATCAGGTGAAAATTATACCATTTCGATAACCTATTGTATAGAGTACTTTATGGTACAGAACACCAATCCGGTTGGTTTTCCAAGAAGTCAAAACCATTACTTGAATAATTTTTGGGACTGTGGGGTAAAAGTACGCAGGAACCGGTGGGGCAAGAGTACGCATATGAATCTTCAAGTTATGCTGTCAAACCCGTATCTCCGGCCGAAATAAGACGTCTTCCAAACCGTAAAGATCCACAACTAAGAAAAAAGGGACAGAATTTGAAATTATCACAAGTTTTTAGGATGAGTTGAAGTAATTCGGTGTTAGAAAGGACTTAGCGAACAAAGCACTGAAGCTAAATAATGAAATTGTATTAGGACTTGTTGTGCAACAAAACATAGTACGAAAACACAAATTAATCTAAATGATAATTTCATTTAATCAAAAGAAACATTCATAAATTACGCAACGTTTAGCTGGGAGGGGTTGCGAGATGTGTGAGGATCCATATAATTTTTAGAGGATTCATATAAATAGTGTGATGGGTGGGAGGGGTGATGAAATATCCAAATTTTACGTTACGTGATTGATGGACTTTCTTTAAGGAAAATGCCTTTGTATACGCCACGCGTAACCTGATATATATTTTCACCTCTGTAGTTTTTTGTATATATAAATGAAAGTATGAAAGTGCACATTTTTAGGACCCCCTCCCCCTTTAAGAGCTACGTAATCTTTAAACATTCCCTAATATATGCTCATTAAACATCAATTAAATGTTATTAACTCTTATTTGTGTTAATATATACTTAAAGCACATGATTGGATAAATGCGTACTCTTACCCCACCCGATGCGCACTTTTACCCCACCAGTGGGGTAAGAGTGCGTTTTTCACTTGTCTTGTCAATAAGGGTTCTACTAAAACGAATCTCAATAATTTCGATATTTTTTCCACTGGGTAACATAAAGGAAGAGTATATGAATCATCGACACTGATTTGATATGCAGAAGCTTGCTTCATAAGGGCCACATGATCGATTGAAAACTAAGTGCGTACTCTTGCTCCACTCTACTCAATAGCCTAATACACATACCACACAAAACGACTGATGTACAAAACAAAAGCAGAGAAGTGATGGGAGTAGATTTTCTCTATAGCATGTAAGTTATCATTAATTAAAATATTGTATCTAAAAAACTAAAAAATAAATATTTAAGGATCCGCTGATGATGACCGAACATATTAGTAGGTCGAAACGTCCGGTAATTTGCTTAGTTTAAATTAATGTTCACCGAAAAAAGCCGATGAAAATAATCTCACATGATTAGAAGCGGTGATGATCTCTGTTAAACACCACTCTACTCTATAGGACAACTCTGTCTCGCGCAATACAAGTTTAATTCATTTCCTAAACCAACCATGTTTTTATCTCTAACAGAACTATCTAGATATTCATAATATAGTTACATAGTAATTACTCCTTCTTTGAAAATTACTCATTCTTCAAGTTTGATTGATGTGATGAGTGTGTTATTTCTACTTCAAATTAAATGTATTTCATAAATTCTTTCGGAATACACCCAACTTGTTTTAGATCGACCTTTTGTCCCTTTCGACCTTTTGTCCTTTCGACCTTTTGTCCCTTTCGACCTTTTGTTCTTTCGACATTTTGTCCTTTCGACCTTTTGTCTTTCGACCTTTTGTCCTTTCGACCTTTTGTCATAGATTCATTCCTTCTTCTCATTTAATTTAGTGCACTCAGAAATATAATAAATCCACGAAAGGTTTGAAATAAACCTTTAAAGTCATTTTTTGTTGATATACCTTACATAGTATAAAATGTATACTAATCAGCATTAAAGTTTAAACTAAACTCAAATAACGTGAACATAATTTCGGTTTGCATTCTGTCTTTTGCAATTTTTCTTTCATTTACCTACTTGCCAAACATCGCGTTGTTCTGAATTTTCTTTAGTTTAATAGGAAATACCGATTTTTCCGTCGCGAGTGTTCTGTTTACCCACCTTTTTCCACCATGTTTTGCATAGCGAAAAATGTAAACGGTTTTCGAATGTTTGCGGGCCAGATTGGTAGATTCCAAAACAGAGCTGCAACTCCCTCAAGGACGACAACTACCGTATCCGCGGAAATCCGGCCATGTTGTTGATTCCCGTTTTGATTCTGTCACGCACACTGGTATTACGGTCCGCAGCAGTTGGATTATCCCACCATTCCTGAGATGCCGCTGGCACTCAGCATCGTCCGTAGTAAGTGGCAATAGTACTCGCAAGTACGATGCTAGATCACACATCGTCGGCGCGGTCTCAGGCGCGGTTGGACGTTCCAGCCAGCTACGATGCGGGACGGTGCCGTTCCAATCGAAAAAGCTGCCCTCATCAGGTTTACATACACGTGAATATTATTTTGGTAAGCCAGCATTATTTTTGGAGGATGTTTATAAATAATCCCCTATTATTTTTTTCAGATCGTCGAGCCTATATCGCAAAAGTCTCGCCCCATTAAAATCATCTACATTTTCTATCTGGTGCTGAATAAACCATTTTCGGTGGACAGTCACACACAAGATCAAAACAAGCCATCCCTCCACTTCCTGCTCAGCGAGTGAGTCAGATCCCGACTTTTTCCAGATCGCTGAGCTCCACTATCCTCTATGGAGAAATTCAAGCTCATTTCCAGTTAAGTGAGACAGGCCCCGGTTCCGTACCTCTGTATGGTATCCCAAGTGATCGCGTTTCATTATCGTTTGTATGTATACATATTGAGTGGTTTTCAATAAAATTAATAAAAACTGTACTTCATTTACTTTTATTTTTCCAATTATCAGAAGAAATATAAACAAATGAACATAACCTAGAAACCATCCATCAAAACCAAAATAAACTTAATAATCATAAAGTTAACTTATACTAGAGAACCATTTTTTCAAAGTTATACTATCCTGGTATTGTTGGATCGAATACGAGTTTGGGGTCAACCAGGCGAATAGCCATTTAGAATGACTTTTAAACTATTTAGTATAAATATATTTCTGAGTGTGAGTAATACTCACTATGCCCTACTTGAAATCTAAAGTCGACTTTTTAAACTATTCGGCCAAACGGCATTCGGCCAAACGACATTCGGCCAAATGGCCTGACACCATTTAGTAAAGGTGCCTAAAAAGGGTGACCTGACTGTATGCGATAATTGGCGAGGCATGTACCGTTTTCAAAGTGATCCAAACCGGATTCATGGGTTCATCGCCATAATGCACCTTTCCCCAGAAAGCCTTTTGCCAGAATGCACCATTACCCAGAATTGGCCATTCCCTACTTTTTTTTTGGAATTTGGAATACAGTCGTTTGCCACTTGTTCGACATATGTATGTGTTTGCCCAGGTTATTGCATGAACGTAAATGGTTACTTCTTTTCATCCACGCGTTTGTTCAGTAACCGCCATAATTCTTGGGATCGCGTCATTTGTTCTTAAGTCAACTGGCACAAATAAACATATTTGATATGAAGGCTATTTTCATATTACCATGTGTTTTTGATTTTTCCCGTACCGAGCAGAACATATGATGGTCACGTGGAGCGAACTATTTGGCATAATCCTTTCGTAGAAAGTATGCATAAGCCGGGTAAAGGTAGGCTGATGCCCAGATTTAAGCAATAAGGTTGGCGTTTGCCCGGAATAAGGTAATGGTGAATGTGATCCCTTTTCTAAAAGTAGACACTCGCCCGGATTAAGGCAATAGTGGATGTGATCCCTTTTTTTAAAAGTAGGTTTTTTGTCTTTATTTGAGAGGTTTTCAGCCTAGTCTGACTCACCTCTAAAAGTAGGTGTTTGTCTAGAATAAGGCAATGGTGGATGTTATCTTTTATTTAAAGTAGGCGCTTGCCCGGATTAAGGCATTGCTGAATACGATCCTAGCGTTTGCCCGAATTAAAGCAATAATGGTGAATGTGATTCTTTCTTTAAAAGTAGGTGCTTACCCGGATTAAGGCAATGGTGGGCCTGATCCCTTCATTATAAGAAAGTGTTTGTCCGGAATAAGGCAGTGGTGGATGTGATCCCTTCTTTAAAAGTAGGCACTTGCCTAAGTAAGGCAATGCGGAATATAATCCCTGCGTTTCCTCGAATTAAAGCAGTAATGGTGGATATGGTAGCTTCTTTAGAGAAGTCTTGCACAAATTACGTAACGCTGTAGAGGAGGGAGGGGGTCAGGCCGCAAAGAGGTGTAAGTGACAAAAACTTAGTTTCGAGAAAAGTTTTTATGCGTTTTTTTGTTTCATACAATTTGTATGAAAGTTCAAAAACAATATTACTTTTCTGTGATTTTTCACATTTATCACACACAACGTATAAATTTTATCAATATATTGTCGCAAAGCTCTAAAACCGAAGTAGCCCTCTCAAATGTGATCTCTTCTTTGGAAGTTTGCCGAGTTTATCCGGAATAACACTGGTAGATATAATTTCTACAATTAAATATAACAGCTGTCCAGTATGAGTTAAAATGATATAATCCTTTCACAGAAAGAATGCATTTGCTTGATATAAAAGAAGAGATAGCACGAGTTTCCAAGGAAATGTCAATTCAATCTTTTAAATGAAGTCTGCGTCTGGAATGAAACAAAGAAATGTGATATACATTCGTAAACGGTTTGCTTGGTATTTGCCAAATATAAATGTATTTTCTTTTAGTAAATAGTATTTATGCTTCAGAAAATTGTCTATTATGTTAAATAATTCCTTCTGGGGAATGGCTTTCTGGCATTTGGTCCATTCTGGCAAATGAGTTTCTGGCAAAAATCACTATGGCAAATTGATTCTGGCAAATATCATACATAACTAGCATATGTAGGGCTCCCTGAGACGCACGGGAGTTCCTTATCGAGGCCTTCTTGTGTAGAGTTCTGCACAACGGGGTCTTGCCTGATCCCATACGATTCATAGCAGGTGAGAGACAAGGATGCACTCTCACACCGCTACTATTGGAGCACATAAACGACTTCGAATTGGTCGCTGTTTTTACACTCCTAGCTCAACGACCTTGCCGGGCGCTCAGTGGAAAATGCTGAAAGCTTCCAATATCTCGCTAGCCAGGCTGCGGAACCCAGATTGCCACAATGCCACAGGCGTATGGATCAACAAGGCAAGGGATGCCTTTTTGAGTTTTTTAGCCAGCGGCAGCGGCGGCGTAAATCGGCGTGGCAATTTTTTTATCTTGAAGATTCTTTTGAATTTCACCAAAAAATCTAATAAACTTCCTCATGAAATTCTTCTAAGTTTTTCAAAAATATTCATTTTGAATTCTCTTCGGATTTTCCACGAGAAATTCTTTGAAATTCACACGCGAAATTTTTCAGAATATCCCAGGGAAGCTCCTTAGAATTCCCAAGAAAAATAGTTCGAAAATTCTAAGGAAATTTTTATGGAAATTTATTCCACAGGAAATTTTTCGCAATATCCACGGGAAAATTTTTTTAAACGTGGATTTGAACAATTGTTTCAGGATTTTCAAGCAAAATTCTTCGGTATTCAATAAGTGATTTGGCCGAAAATGTCATTTGGTCGATTCAAAGTATTGAATCAAAAGTATTGATTCCCTTGACTTTTTCTATTGACCAAGAGCAAGAACCAGTTCGGCCAAATAACACTTTTGGTCAGATGGGATTTGGCTAAAACAACTTTCATCCTTGTGGTCTTCGGTCAAATGGTTTTCGGCCGAATAACTTTCCGTCAAAGGGCTCTTTTTTGTTTGGCCAAAAGTCATTCTGTGAAAAATCATTTGTCCAAATGTCACTTGGCCAAATGTCACGTTTAGCCGAAAGTCATCTAGCTGAATTCCGTTTGGCTGAAACGGTTATTAAATCGAATATGGTTTGGCCAAAAAGTTTTTTAGCCGAATAGGTCAGTTGCTGAGAGAGCCGAATGGCCAAACAAGTCGACACGTTCGGCCAAATAGTTCTTTCTACTAAACGACTATTTTGGCCAAACGGCATTTTTGGATAAATTACCTATTCGACCAAAGTATTTTTTTCAGCGAAATGACCAATTCGGTCAAACGACACTTTCGGCCTTATAATCATTTCGACCAAATAACATTTTTGGCCAAATGGCATATTCTGCCAAACGGCATTTTAGGCCAATTGACCTATTCGGTCAGATAACATTTTTGACCGAACCACCTGTTAGCTAACTGTCGGCCTTGAGTTATTTGGTCTAAACTTTCGGCAAAAATACCCTTCCCCGTTCAAAAACAACGAGAAAATAT
Organism: Armigeres subalbatus; assembly: GCF_024139115.2. Lineage (NCBI taxonomy): Eukaryota > Metazoa > Arthropoda > Insecta > Diptera > Culicidae > Armigeres > Armigeres subalbatus. Next base: position 94,973,110 of record NC_085141.1, read on the forward strand.
TTGGATTTCAACGAATAATCCTTGGGAATTTCCACGAAAACTCATTCTGAAATTCCATTGGAAATTCGTTATGTACAAGAAGTTGTTCGAAATTTGAATGGACTTTTTATTTATTTGTATGAGAAATTCTTCGGAATTTCCTCGAGAAATCCTTCTTAGTTTTTACAGAAAGCTTTTCGAAATTTCAGCGAGAAATTGTACGGAAATTCCAAGCTTCCCAGTTGATTGATATGGAAATGTCTAAAATCTGCCGTAAGAAAATGATACGAATAAAACGGAATGCAGCAAAACGACTGTCTACCACTGTAATGGATACCAGAATTTGTTCGTGAGGTATGGCACAGAGCAGGCTACACGGGAAAACGATGATGAGGGTTTCTTTGATGCCTTTTTCACGCGACTCGGCAAACTTTGCATGACCAACGACAACGAAATTAGGTCTCAACTATTTAGCAATTCCGGAAACATTTTTTTATGGTGCTAAGCGCGAATGGTGAAAAGAATTACAGCTTGGCATCTTTCTACAGACAGTATACTGACCTTCGTACGTGACAAGCTCGGATGTTTGAGTAAACCATTTTAAAGCATTTTATGAAGAATTTAGATGAAATTAATGCTTCATTCCTATTGCAATTTAACTTCTAAATATAACCTAAATATTCGATCAATAAGATAAACCCTACATACGAAGAAATATGTTTCATTCGCCGAAATAAGAATCCTTTACTAGAGAAAGTAGCTTTCCTGATAATAGCTTCGTCACATCCCAGCAGGCGATGATGGCTAATAAACTTCTCATACGACCAACAAAGCAAAGCATGGCATCCTACCTACCTTTATGATGGAGTCCTGCATTATGTAAGTATATCAAGTATGTCACAAAATGAGTAGCAGAGATGAGTTCGAACCAGCGGGTGAATGGATGATCCCGCTGTGTGTTACCGAAGGATACTGTTATAATTACAAAATGAAGACGGGTAAGCAGTCCCCTATCCGAGTTAGTTTGATAATGACGTTGAAATCGAACATGTCGTTGGCAATGACGATGGAGTTTCTAGAGAACAGTAACTTGAAAGTGAATATTACCAAAGGGTGCATCAGTTTCACATCAATTTTATTCGCCGTTCAAAGCAGCAGCAACGTTGTAATGGGAATGAAATGTATGCTGTTTCAAAAGGTATTCCCCGAATAGCAAACGTTTTTTTTTCCGGATATCAATAAAGTAGGATGACAAGTTTACATACGGGAAAATGTCACATTGTTTTATGAACCATCTGATTCTTCCATAATATCATTACCAGCCAGTGGGACATTATAGAGGGTAATACGATAAAAAACTAGGATTTTTGTTTGCATTCATTCCATGTATAAATTTTATTTCAATTTCCACTGTAGAATAAATGTGCTCTTTTTGATTTGAATTTTGATATGAACAGCGGAAGTGAATCCCGAGAAGGTAATCGAAACCACGTGTTTCTGACATTTCTATGATTCAGCGAAATGCTGTACCGCCTCTTGACATCAAAATGTCTCGTCCTGTTCATAATCAAGGTAGAATTGGTTTTACTTTTCCGCCCATCCTATCACTCGTGATGGCAAAGTTGAAAGATTATTATTTGGGCACTTGTTCGAACAGCAGCTTCATGCAAGACACGTCATGGTGACACGTTTTGGCTGCCTCATATCCTTCCATATTTTCGTGTGATGGCAAATTGACAAGAGAATTATTTCCGGGCCTTGCAAAATTGCTCTGCTGAATGGGCAGTACATCAATATCGCTCACTCTTTGCTTTCTGTACAAAGTGGCATAATCCTCTGCAAGCTTAGGGTAAGGTGGGATATATGATTTGAAATATAATAATAAACTAACGCATAACCTATTCAGTTAAAATTTAGGTGATTATTAATCGAACCAGATCGTCAATGCAAGTTAAAGATAGGAAGTGAATGTATTTCATATCGCACTATTGACCCCCATACTACCCTAATAGTAGGACTCCAGCTGGGAGTCGCTGCTTTGTTGCTTATTCATAATGCTTTCATTTTGCAGGCATGGGTAATATACAGGTGAAAAACGAAAAGATCACCATATGTGTAAAATATCAGTTTTTGTTGAATTGACTTCACGATTTGTCGGCAATCCTAAGAAATCAAATCCACAGTAGGGATGCTCGCTGATATTTTGTATTTCTCTCTTTCTATTTATTTCTATTTATTACATTAAATAAGTCAATAAATATCAAGTAGACATATTGAAACACCTCAGATTGAAACGAGAAAAGAATTTCATTAAGTTTATAGAGCTCAGCAGAATAGATACGTTTGCCTACGTTTTGACAGTTGGCTTGAGAAAATAGATTGTGAGCGCTTCGACTAGGGTAAATGATGTATTTTGGACATCTGAATATATTTTGGACTTTTGGTTATATTTTGCGTGTTTTTCGACTTAGCTTTCTTTAAATAAATAGGAATCATGTGTCTCTTTGGCCTCTTTCATAATCACATTTATAACCACATTTATGTAACAAAATAAACAAAATATATCCAAAAGTCCAAAATATATTCAGATGTCCAAAATACCATCGTTACCCTATGTGCCGATTTGGGAATCTTGGTAGGCGCTAAGTTGCGAAGGCCGACGGTGGTGCTTCGTAGCTGAGTTGGTTTAAAAAGCACCAGTCTAGCGTACTGAGGGTCGTGAGTTCGAGTCCCATCGAAGGAAAATGGTTACGTTCAATACATTTTTCGAATCAAAATCTTCCACATTTTGTAAATATTCACATCAGAGTTTTCAGAACATTGTAAATTTATTTATGTTTAACGGTAGACTGATTGATTGGCGGCGAGTTCAAGCTACTCGTTCAATTCCATCGTTTTGATATATTACAATTGTGTACTTTCATACGCCTCCTGAAGGATGGTTTTAGATTTAAAATAAAGATCATACAGGCAACGCGCCTCTGGAGTCCTCAAAATGTAGTGACTTACCCTAAATAACGCCAATAAGTGCTTGGAACGTTTTCATTCCAAACCATGGTACATGACCAACGTCTAGGCAAATCGCCCTCTTCTCGATTGGTTGATGGGAATCCGAAAAATGCTGTTTCCATTTCCACTCAATGTAACACCGACGCGGAAAACCCAAACGTACACGGCACAGCAGTTTCGAATCGAAGTTGACCCTCTATTCGTTCTGGTTGGTGATCCGTTCGTTCGGTCGCCAGTCGATAGCCGAACTGGCTTCATCACATAATGTTATCCTTTGGGATTTAGCAAAAATAAATCCTCAATAAATTTGTGCTCTCATGGACCTGATGACAACCACACAGAAAGGAGACCCAATTGCAGTGATGAACGAGGCTAGAGCTTCCTCATATATGTATAGAGGCCCAAACGTAAAACTCAAGTGGAGAACCTTTGGCGGAATTATTTTCTAAAGTTCATAAAGAGTGTTAACACAAAGGATAAGCTTTCCGATTTATTGCGGAATCACAGAGGAGGGGTGGCGCTTCGAAGTGGTAGGCAATCATAAACATTGTCACGAAATACTGAAGGGACATATTTTTGTGCTACTTTTTTGTGCTGGAAGCAGTATTCAGATTACCAACGTCAATATGAGTGGAACGCATGCAATTTTTTTTATCTACTTTCGAAATCGATCAAATGAATGAAGTTTTCGTTAAGCTGTAATTTGTACCACGCTTTGCCAATAAAACGGGACAAGAAGAAAAACGCGAATTATGTTGCAAATTATTTACGACCACAGAGTGGATGCCGTCTAGCAATGCTACATGTTCTACACTCTACAGAGATGCACCTGTCAGGCTGTCTCTTCGTGCCCAACACGTTTGACTTTCTTCCGGCATGAAATGCATGACAACAACACACCGCCAGAAAGAAAGTATGACGGGTATACATATTCTTGACAGTTTTTATTTCTCTGGCAACTTTCCTTGTTCACTGTTAATAGTGTGGTTCGACTTGTTATGTGCCCAGCGCAGTGTTTTTTAAGACTGAACTTGTAAAGATGACTTTTTTCTTCTTGTTTTCAAAATTCTATTTTTTTATGAGCAATTTAAAACAAATCGAAATTAAAATAATTATTGTAGGTACATGCGGTTGGTGGTGATCTTTTTAGTTTAAGGGCCTGTAATTAAGGTCACACCAACCTCTTCACTTCAGATGTGAAATTGGTAGTAAGCGAAGATTTAAAAAGAAATTGGCTTGGATAAATGTTCCTATTTAAAAAGTAAGGCTCATGGCAACGATTGCTGCAAACTATCGAAATGTATTTTAATTGCTGGGAGTTATCCTTGAAAACGATTAAAGATTCCCCTGAACACAAGCGACGCGACAACCACGACGCAATTCTATGGCTTGGCGACTGCGATTCTGTCGCCGTTGATATGGAAGTACAAATGGGATATTACTTGCAGCGACCCAACGATAAAGTTGTGGCGACTAATTGTCTTAACTAACCACGAAATCTAATGGTGCCTCATAGAATAGCAATAGCTATGCCACCAGTGTTCCAATTTGTAACAATTTCGTCAATTTGGCAACCATTTCAGATGTTTAAATTTAGCATGACTCAAACATTGTTCGCTTCTCGTCGATCTTGTTTTTTTAGAAACGAAAGAGAACCCGATTTACTGATGTACAAATAATTAATTGATTTGCAAACAATGATGAGTTTTGATGTATGTAATTAATATTAACCCTTATGCGGCCGACAGGGTACCCGTGTTCCTTTTTCAACTTCAAGTGGTGATATTTCAATGTCTTTTTATAGCTGGAAGCTGAAACTCGGTGACATTTAAAAACTGAGCATCTAACATCTAAGCATCTGTGAGAAAATCACGTTGACACAGTGAGGGGGGACGTGGGGAGGGGCATCTGATTTTTACCACGTGGGTGGCCGACAGGGTACCCGTGTTTCCATAAATTGATATTTCCATAACTTTAACAATCTTCAGCCGATTTCTATAATTTTGACAGTTTTGGAAACAGAAACTCACATCAACTCAAATCCGTGGAAAAAGATCTTAAGGTCTGCTTGCGTAACCAAAGGTCTACGGTGCAAATTCAAAAACGGTACATGCTCTTTATGATGCTAACCATATAATGCGTTCACAGTATATGTTCTGGGTCATCCAATAAATCTCTGGAGTAAGGCCTTAAGGTCTACACGCGAGTTAACGGCCGAAGCCACCTGTTCAACGACACATGACGACAACGAAGAATGCTGACCATCATAATACATTTGGTTGGCAACGAAGACATCAACACGGGGGCATCGAACGAACGAGCCACCTGATCGACGACCTCAATGACGACGATGAAGAATGCTGACCATCCCGAGCAAAGGCAGATAACTGAAATGATATCAAACTGATAACACGATTAGTTATCCTTATTATCATTTTGATATTTAGTTAACTGTTTTAGTTTTGATAACTGAATAATAACAAATTTTATTATCAATACAAATTTTCTTCTTCGCGTCGTTCAGAAATGGGGCTAAGCATTCTACCTTTGCCAACATACTACTTCTGTTAGATGTAGCCGGCCTATGCTATGAATATTGTGACAAGAACTGTTTCCAAACACTGAACAGAAATTTTCGTCTAAACAGAGAGTGATTTTCCCCGTTACCCTCGATATCTATTGATATGTTTATTACTCTGTCAACAAAGGAATTTACACAAGAGTTGAAATTTTCTTATTTGTTTTATGCTATGCTTATTAACTTTACTTTCATTTCAGGTGTCGTTGAATAATGAAATATGTATCTGAGAACCAATTAGGCGTTGTAGTTTATTAAGTACTTAAAATGGCCTTGCAGCTCCCGGAACATATGATCCAAGGGCATGTGCTCATTCAGGAACGGTGAATAATCTTGACTAACCGCCAAGCTAACCGCAACATAATTCATCTTGGGATCCACAGTGCTTATATATATTGAGAAGCGGAAATTTTAACTGGAAATGTCGGATAATCAAGAAATTGCAACGATCTGGTCTGTTGTGGAGAAAACAATCATGCTCGCACTTTAGTCGATCTAGCAATGGGCTCAGCTATTGACAGTTTAAACCTAGGTTTGGACGCAAAAGACAAACCAGAGCTAGATCATCTGCAGCCAAACCTTCAATAGTCGATGTTGAAAGTACGGTCGACGCATGGGATGTGAAATAGAAAATCCTTTGGAAGGTGTTTTGTCACAGTAACCCAAAAAATATGTTTTAACTAGTCGACCCGGCAAACGTGGCAGACATTGTAGGTTAAAATGCACTTTGTGGACTCGGTACATACGAATCCTAATTTTAGTTTTCCACAATTTACTCAACCTTATTCGTGATTTTCGCATGAGCAAATATCATATAAACCCGCCGGAAACGATAAAAACATATCTGCGGAAGGAATTAAGTCATAGAACATTGACTGAACTGATAGATTTGAATTTATATAAATAAAAACTACTTGAGGTGGATTTGACTAGCGAGAGGATTCACTCATGGCCGGATTGAGGAAGAGGGGGGAGGGGGGCTTTGAGTCATGGCCCAGGGCCCTCACATAACCGTATGTACCAAAATCAACCTTTTTCGTACATTTAGGAGCTCCCGAAAACTGTCGACCCCGACCCTGGATTCGCCAAATGGCAAAATTTTTCACGGATTAATTCTTGCTGGGATCAGCAGTGTTGCTGTTTATATATGCATATGAAAACATGGAACGTTTCACTGCGAATTACAAGGTTGTGGTTTAGTTAGAATAAAACTAGAACCGAAATCGATCTACAGCATGGTGCTGCTAGTAACCTAATGATTGATAATTACTAAACTAACCTAAGCCTATTATTTGGCCTATTATGTATAAACCTATTATACTGGAAAAATCAATAAAATCAATAAAAATACGATAAACCGTATTTATTCTAATTGATTGCTGGTTCGCTATTTAGAATTAAATTCGGTTATCATTTTTGTTATATTGACTGGTAATTCAACCAAAATGATAACAATTCTAGTTATCAATATAACTGGATAATAAAGTTTGTTATTAATAAGTTATTCTGTTCTCAACTCTGTACAGCTGACTGTTATTTACATAAAATGGTCATATGGCATCATGATTTGATTATAAATAGTTTTCAGTAAATGCAAGATTGTGGAAAGCGTATTGCTCTTCTCTTCTGCTCCTCAAGAAAGCGTAATTGGGTGAGTACCTAGAGACGACGCTGTGCAATCACTCGATTCGAGTTCGAATCCCAGTGAATGGCAACATTTTTTTCAATGCGTAACGAAGTCGGCAAAGAAGATTCAACTATTTTGGTCGATAAAACAGTGATGGCTGATAACTAAATAATAACTAAATTAGTTATTTGAGTAAATAACATGTATAACAAAATGTGTTATCAATTTGGTATCAGTGATAACTTAATTTGTTTTCATGTAGTTATTTCACGAATAAAATTCTGGTATCATTTTTGTTATGTTGGCTGTTAAGTCAGCCAAAATGATAACAAGTTCAGTTATCAATATGTCCGATAACCGGATAACAGAATTTGTTATCAATTAGTTATTTATTTGTGCTCGGGATCACCATTACCTTTGGTCGCAACGAAATACATCAGAAACGGGGACAATATGGATTGCTGACGAAGACCGGACGACGGACGATGGAGCGGATTGCGACACCGAGGAGGACGGCGTGAACAGTGGTGCAGTGGAGAAGTGCAATTCGACAATTATGATTTTATTGAGTTGTGATTAAACCATTGATGAAAATTAAAAGTCAGTTTATGTTAGACTAGCAAGTAGAGTAGATGTTTTTTTTTTAAAAGGCTATCTTCTTCTTCTTCTTATTGGCATTACATCCCCACACTGGGACAAAGCCGCCTCGCAGCTTAGTGATCATTAAGCACTTCCACAGTTATTAACTGCGAGGTTTCTTAGCCAGGTTACCATTTTTGCATTCGTATATCATGAGGCTAACACGATGATACTTTTATGCCCAGGGAAGTCGAGACAATTTCCAATCCGAAAATTGCCTAGACCGGCACCGGGAATCGAACCCAGCCACCCTCAGCATGGTCTTGCTTTGTAGCCGCGCGTCTTACCGCACGGCTAAGAAGGGCCCCAAAAAGGCTATCACGTCCGTGAATAGTTAACTCGCGTAACCAAAAGTCTATCTACTTGTTTCAAAAGTGTTACATTCTCTTTGTGATCCTGCAAATAGAACGTCATAACTACATATGTTCTGTGCTATCCAAGAAATCTATCGTCCTCGGTCATACAAGAAAACCCTAGAGAAAGGCCTTAGGGTATATAAGCGTAACGCGAAATCTCTGGAGTAAGACCTCGATCATACAAGCAGCCACTGGAGTAACACTTTGTGGTCTGCCTGCGTTTCCCAAGGTATATCGTCCAAATTCAAATACAGTACATGCTCTTTATGGTACTTAGCATAGAATGCGTCCATATGATATGTTCCGGAAAGTCCAAGAAAACTCTGGAGTAAGGCCTTAAAGTCTACATGCATAACCAGAAGTCTATCGACTTGTTTCAAAATTGGCACATGCCCTTTCTGGTCCTTAGAATAGAATGTGATCACTAGATATGTTCTGCATTATTCAAGAAATCTCAGAAGTAAGACCTTAGAGTTCACGCGCGTAACCAAAGGTTTGTCGATTGGGTTGAAAAGTGGCACATGCTCTATGCGGTCCTTAGAATAGAATGTGATGACTGCATACGGTCTACGTTATCCAAGAAATTTCAGAAGTAAGGCGTTAGAGTCGTTAGAGGTCTGAAGGTCCATCGACTAGCTACAAAGGTTGTACAAGCAATTTGTGGTACTTTGAATAAAATGTGGTCACAAAATTTGTGCTGCATTATTCATAAAATATATGGAGAAAGACCTCAGGACCAAAGGTCTATCGTCCAAATTCAAATACGGTACATGCTCTTAACGGTACTTAGCATAGAATGGGTTCATAGTATATGTTTCTGATCATCCAAGAAATCTCTGGAGTAAGGCCTCATGGTCTTAACGTCACGCGTAACGAGAGGTCTATGGACTTTTTTCAAAATTGGTACATGCTCTTTGTGATCCTTAGAATAGAATGTGATCACTACATAATGTCCTGCGTTATCCAAGTAACCTCTGAAGTAAGACCTTGGAGTCTACACGCGTAACCAAAGATCTATCAAATAGGTTCGAAAGTGGCACATCGTTACATATGTTCTGCGATAACAACATATGTAAACAACAAAGTTGTTTGTATTTTACAAAACCTTTCAGGGAACATGCAGGGGACTGCTGAATATAAAATTCTGCTCAGTAGAGCACAAAGTGTTTTGCCACCGATCATAATCCTTTTGGCAAACAGCAATTAACCAAATAACTATTTGTGCAACTTATTTGTTTTGTTTCTGACATGCAACAACCCATAATTATCCAAGAAGTCATTTGCGATGCAACGTCAAAGGAACGAAAATGAAACCTAGTGTGTCTCTGAACCTGAAAAGTAACTTTCATGAGACTTGGTGTATTTTCAAAGTATCCAATACAATCTATAAGAAACAAGCTGTTATTTAAAAGATGTTGCGCGTCATGCCTGGGTTAGAATTGAATGTATTCTCATCATATGTTCAAGGCTGTTCAAGAAATCCATGATGTTCAAGAGTTCAAAATTTACACTCGTAACTGAAGATCTACCAGCTTGCTTCAAATATGGAAGATTTTCCTTGTGTCCAGGGAGTATTTTCTAATCCGTCGAATAAAAGGCAAGATCACATTCTTTTCTAACGTGTGTAGATCCTAGGGCCTTACTCCAGGGATTTCGTGGATAGCGCCGAACATATGTAGTGATCAGCATTTATTCTAAAGACCACAAGGAGCATTTATCACTTTTGAAAACTGTCGATAGACCTCTGGTTACGCGTGTAGACTCTAAGACCTTACTTCTGAGATTTCTTGGATAACGCAGAACATATGTTGTGATCACATTTTATTCTAAGGATCACAAACAGTGATTACGCGTATAGACCCTTATGCCTTTCTCCAGGGATTTCTTGTATGATTGAGACCTTATCCAAGAGATGTCTTGGATTGCGCAGAACATATGTAGTGATCACATTTCATGCATATGCAACTTTTGAAACCAGTCGATAGATCAATGGTTACGGTTATAGAACTTAAGGCCAGAGATTTCTTGGACAACGCAGTACATATGTTGTGATCGTAATATTTTCCAAGGACCACAAAGGGCATTTACCACTTTTGAACCCAATTGATAGACCTTCGGATACGCGTGTAGACCCTATAGCTTTGCTCCAAGGATTTCTTGTATAGCTGAGGACTTATCCGAGAGATTTCTTGGATAGCGCATAACATATGTAGTGATCACATTCGATTTCAATGAGCACAAAGAGCATGTATCAATTTTGAAACAAGTCGATAGACCCATGGTTACGAGTGTAGACCTTAATACCTTGCTCCAGAGATGCCTTGGATAACCCGGAACATGTTCTGTGAGCGCATTCTATGCTAAGTATCACAAAGAGCATGTACCGTACTTGAATTTGGATAATATGCCTTTGGTTACGCGAGTAGATCCTAAAGCTTTTCTCCAGAGTTTTCTTGGATGACTTAGACTTCACTCCAGGGATTTTTTGCATGACCCGAACTGTGAACTCCTTCAATTCTAAGAAGCGCAAAGAGCATGTAGCATATTTGAAACTGGTTGAATGACCTTTAGCTACGCGTGTAGCCTCTTAGGCCATACTTCAAGAATTTCTTGTATAACCATGAACAAAAGCAGTAAACTTTGAGAGCAGACAGAAAGTATATTAGTTTCTGTTTCCAAAACTGTCAATATTATTCAAATCGGTTGAAAATAGTTGAAGTTATGAAAATATCAATTTATGTGAACACGGGTACCCTGTCGGCCATCCACGTGTTTTTTTTTGTTGGCCGCATAAGATTTAAACGAAGTAGGGGGAATGACGGCTTTGGCAGGTTTTGTTCTATTATTGGCAGGGGTTTTTTTATGACTGATGCTCAAATTTGGCCTGAACATTCTTTGCATATCAAAGAATATTGTGGCCAAATTTCATAAAATTCGGTCGACAAAAACCCCCCTGCCAATAATAGAACAAAACCTGCCAAAGCCGTCTTTTCCCCTATATGGACAAATGGTGGACCAAATCTTCGTTAAGGAGTTAGGATCAATTGGATATTATACCGATCGTTCAAAGCTAAACAATCAAGTTGAGGCAAGCGTGACTGCGCCTGAGCTAATTTCCATAGGCAATTCAGGAATGCTTGAATTTATGCTCTTGCAATCTAAAACGCGCAAGTGCTAAGTGGTGGAGCCTACGGAAACATCCCTCGGTTGCAGTAAAATTGCAATAGTGTTGTAAAAAAATAAAGCAAAAAAAAAATAAAATGAAAATATAAAACTGGATTCGATTCATGGATCTTGTGATTGGTAGCCCTTCGCTCTACCACAGCACCATTCAACACTTCGAAGAGACTGTATATTGACTATCTATAGAAACCATACGATAATGAAGTTTTATACCTGTTACTTGATTGCACACCATCACCAGCATAAATTGTGAGTTGTCAAAACGTTGAACGATGGTAAATCAAAGATGAAGATATACTCAACTCATCTGTGACTTAATTTAAACAAACAATTCAATTTTGAGGCAACTGAGGATCGTGAGCTCGAGTCCCATCGAAGGGAAAGTGGTTACATATGAGTTTTCAGAACATTGTAAATTAATGTCGAATTCGGGTAGTTTAATACCCGGAATATATGCAATAACCTTGATTGAAATAAACTAGTGTTTGTCGTCATGAAGCAGCAGGAAATGTTGTTAAAGTTTACCGGGATATCAGAACATGTTAACGAGATCTCGTAAATAAAACTGAGTTTTACTGAGTTTGGGTACAACATAACGCTAATTTGCCAGCGATATAAAATGAACTCTACCTTACTCAATGTGTTCTTGATGTAAATCTTGGGCTAAGTTATTGCGCATAAGCCCCAAAATTTTATTCCCACCTTTGGGTTTCCGCGCCGAGCACTCAGCGCCAGACTCGGCGACAATGAGATAGTCGTCATGTTGGTACTCCTGATTTTTTAACAACTGATGTCGATTGGTTGTGTGAGTGCACCGGTGTCAAAAAATAGAGCTTTTAGCTGAAAATTTAATTGCCAAATGCACATTTTGACAGTAATATAGATGTATGAGTGAATACAATGTGCAAATGCTCTATCGCGGAAGCAGTCGCTGAAGACAAGTGTCAATGATTTCAGTGACGAAACGAAAAGTTTCAATGCAAAAAGCAATATTCCATAATTATTTCCAAATTTCTATTCTGCATACTACTTGATATGAAATAACAAAGCGAAGGCTAGCGATTTGCGGTAAAAGAGTGACACTATATGATATACATAGTTGGTTACCAGGGTGCTGTCAGCGCGATGTTGTTTTTCATGTGAACTTCCCCATGCCAAGATTCTCGTGCATCGGAAACATCACCGTAAGACCACAAACGGAGATTGGTGGTAGAATTTACCTACTATTATACACTTGGGTTAGATTGTTGCTTCCCATATAGTGCCATGTCGTTTCGTTGGAAATACCATCTAGTCATTCCTTATGGTGATGCCGCAGACCATTAATTACTGCTTATGTGGCACACATGAGACATTTGCATATTACGTAACAGTCCAAGAAGTACTGCTATTTGTGTTTGAAAGTAGAATGATGTATTATAAAATTTTAAAGATATCAATGTACAGTGCTTTCCAAGGTATTTTTTTTTCTAAAATAGGCTGCATTTTTTAGTAGAATCGCGTACAGCATTTTCGATTGAAAGCCTTTTGGTGAATAACAGTCTATCTTTGGAACTCATGTCCTATATAAGGTTCATAACTTCTTAAGAAGTATAAGGTATTGATGGATGTGAATCCTTTAGAAAGAAGAATGCGTTTGCCCGGAATGAGGCAGTGGTTAATGTGATTCCTTCTTTATAAAGAATGCATCTGCCCAATAATGCAATAGTCCTTTCTTTAGAAATAAGTGCTTCCCCAGAATAATGAAACAGTGAATGTTGTTCATTGTTTGAAAAAGTGTATATATCTATATAAGTATATAAAATGGTCGGGGTTCTGCCAAATCACACCAAGCGCTTAAAAAAAGTTCCCATTTTTCTTTGACTTTCAACGCCATAATTGAGGATATCCTACAACAAATGTACGCATGAATCGACATAAAATACTTTCCGTTTTCCTCTTGCGTAAAAAATCACAAGATAGTCAAAAAGCCGCTTGATGCGTTTTGGCTGAACCTCGACCGGATGTGATCCCTTCTTCAGATAAAGGCATTTCACGAAGTAAACAATTGTAAACCCCCTTTTTAGAAGTAGGCGTTCCCGAGCAGGAAAAAAAACCTGTCATTTCCAACAACCCTTCCCCTTCATCACATTTCTTGTAATAAACCTTTAATATTTTTTTTATAGTTTGTCATGCTGCTCAGACCGCCCCCCCCCGTCACAGTAAGGATGTGGCGTATTTTGTGAATGGCCACCTTACATAAATTACATAAATTTTACGAGCATTTATCGTAAAAACAATCACCAGTTTTCAAAAAAATTATTTAGCTCTATTTTAGTGGAATGTTTTCACTGTCATAAGACGAGCTTAGTGCAATTCCATTTAATTCCACCACCTCGTATTACTTTTACATATATGTATTTTGACCTCAACCTCAACTCGACGTCTTCAGTGTCTCGTACTTGACCCGAACTGTGAAAAATTCCACTAAAAAAGAGTTAAATAATTTTCTTGAAAACTGGTTGTTTTTACGAGAAATGCTCCTTTTTTAATAAAGTTTATCTCGATTCAAGTACACTGTCGACACTGAAGACGACCTTACAGTTGAGGTCGAAATACGTATATGTTAAAGTAATACGAGGTGGTGAAATTCAATGGAATTATACTAAACTCGTCTTATGGATCTCTAAATATTATTATTGAGAAACTCAACTATTGATAACTTTTGGCACACTGCTTCCAAAAAGTTTACTCCTAGTGTGTTGCATGTTTTCAGCAGTGCACCGAAGCTTAACGTGTCGATTCGAATTTATTTTTTTTGATGATTTCACAATTCACATGAAAGTTTGAATGAAGTGCTTTCGGTTGACGATTTCACATCAAATAATTGCAGAGGAACTGAGAGATAGATTTTTTAGGGATAAGTACGGTGAAAAGCGTTTGAAGTGAAATTTTATAAAATTATTCATAGGTAAATTACTTTACTCATATAAAAATGTTAGTCTTATTAACAAACACTTTCGTGTAATTCAGAAACCAATTATATTGTCGATTGAAGCTATATTTAGTTCTAGGTACACAATCATCATTGATCATAATAACAAGTTTTTTTTCGTATGTGCGTACTGTGTAATGATGTCCATTGGAGGAATTCCAACTAACAAGCAAGTTTGGGGAAGCTATGCATCACTCTGTTAGAGAAATCTGCAATTCTGTAAATGTTCTGGGAATACTGTGATAATGATGTAATGATTAGACCTGTGCGCCGATTGAAAATTTATCGGCGGCGGTGTGATAGATCATTTTTAGCCAGCGGCGGCGGCGTGAGCTTGTTTCAAGCAATGGAAATTTTCCGAAATTCTTCCACAAATTCCTCCGTAAAATCCATTAGGAAGTGCTCTGGAAGTTCCTCCAGGAATTCCTCCGGAAGTTCCCCAAGGAATTCCTCCGGAAGTTCCTCAAGAAATTCCTCCGGAAGTTCCTCCAGGAATTCTTCCGGAAGTTCCTCCAGGAATTCTTCCGGAAGTTCCGGAAGAATTCCTGGAGGAACTTCCGGAAGAATTCCTGGAGGAACTTCCGGAGGAATTTCTTGAGGAACTTCCGGAGGAATTCCTTGGGGAACTTTCGGAGCAATTCCTGTAGCAGCTTCCAGAGCACTTCCTAATGGATTTTACGGAGGAATTTGTGGAAGAATTTCAGAAAATTTCCATTGCTTGAAACAAGCTCACGCCGCCGCCGCTGGCTAAAAATGATCTATCACACCGCCGCCGATAAATTTTCAATCGGCGCACAGGTCTAATCATTACATCACACAGTATTCCCAGAACATGTACAGAATTGCAGATTTCTCTAACAGAGTGATGCATAGGTTCCCAAACTTGCTTGTTACTTGGAATTCCTCCGGAAGCTGCACCAAGAGCTCTTCCAGGAATTTCTCCGAAAGTGCATCAAAGAATTTTTCCAGTATTTCCTTCAAAAAATCTTCAGGAATTCTTCCGGAAGTTTCTATTTGATGGTTGCTAAGGAAATCCTCGACAAGTTCTGTAACTTCTTGATTAATTACGCATAGATTTTCTCCTTTCCTGAGTTCTTCGAAATCAACATGTAATTCCACTAAATCGAAAATTGTCCAAGAATTCTTGAAGAACTTCATATGGAAAACGGGAAAGTTCCGCGGCTACAAAGCAATACCAGGCTGAAGGTCTAGGAAATTTCGGGGTTGTAAATTTTCTCGACTTCCCTGGGCATAAAATTATCATCGTGTTAGCCGCATGATATACAAATGGAAAAATGGCAACTTGGCTTAGAAACCTTACAGGTAACAAATGTGAAAGTGCTTAAGGTCTGTTACGTGAGAATGTGATTGTGAACCTCTGAACATGTGTCCAGCTGTCGGACTATCGTTATTGTATGTGTCTGTTATTCTTTGGTGTTTTTCTGCTTCACTGTGACGTGCTTGTTGATGTCGAAAGAAGCAATAAAATATAGCAACAGCACGGGCGCAATGGAACCCAATCCACTGTTCCGAAGCGAAAAACACCGAAGATGTGAGTATTTTGTTAATTATTTCATGGATTTATTTATTAAAAGATGGAAATATATTTTAGCTTTATAGCATGTGGCATAAACACAATTGTGAACTTATTGCCCTGCTGGAAGATCGGTGCCCTTCGCTGCTGTTGGTAACAAGGTCACTCCTGACGGAATCCAAGTTCCAAAGTGCTCGCGTTTTCGGGGGCACATCACTCGATTCAGAGGCGGCGCACAACTGTCATTTTAGTTGATTTAGCTTTGCTGCGTCGCAGCATGCGTGAAATAATAAAAATGACAGTTGTGCGTTGCTTCCGTAACGAGTGGTGTGCCCCCGAAAACGCGAGCACTTTTAAACTTGGATTCCGTTTTGGACAACTGCGAGGCGGTAATGTCCCAGTGGGGGATGTAATGCCAATAAGAAGAAGAAGATCCAGAAAATCTTACTCGCATTTCTCTGGGAAGTCTTCAAGAAATTCCTAACAAGAAATTGCTCCAAAGATTCTCACGGAAAGTCGTTCACAAATAAATTATTCTGGAAATTTGTTTAGAAATTCTACCAATTTTTTTTTTCCAAAAACTCCTTTACAAATTCCTCTAAAAATCTCCCCGGCAGTTCCCATGGAAACTTCTCCAGAATTTCTCCATGAATTCGTCCAGAAAACCTTACAGGGTGTTTCCTCCACAATATCATAGAGAAAATGTTCCAGAAAATCTTTCGATTTTTCTTCAGAGGCTTCTTTGGAAATTCTTCAAGAATTCTCTCAAAAATGCTCTCTCAAAAATATCCGCGAAAATTCCTCCAAGAACTCTTCCAGAAATATATCTATACGTTATCTTGGAAATTTCTCTAGAAAAATCTTCAAGGAACTGCTCCGGGAAATTTCTCTTCCAGGAAGAATTCACGACAGAATTTTTCTACAACTCTGCCTAATGATTCGTTGTTTGAACTCCATTAGTAACGGAGCTATAGCTATAGTTTCAGTAACTTAGACTAAACGATTACAAAATCCAAATCATTTAGCCTAAGTTACTGCAACTAGCGCTATAACTCCGTTGTTAGTTGAATTCTAAGAACGAACCATTAGGCAGAGTTGTAGAAAAACCTTCGCATTAAAGTCCACCATACAACACATTTTGAAATTCGGCTTGTGGAATGAGTTATTGAAAAACTACTAAATGATCAAACGCAAATTACTAAATGATCGATAACATCCTTGCCTATAGGTTAAATTTTCGAAGGAATTCCTAAAAGAGTTTCTGTAGAAATTCTAGAAGTAAACGTATAAGTTCATAAAGATTTTCAAATAAGATAGTCAAGTTTCCAAACAATTTTTAAATAAAGTTCTGAAACATTTTCATCCCGAAATATTCTAGTACGTACTGCCGAAGAAGTTCCAGCAGTAATTCATGAAGAACAATTCCCTGATTTTCTGACTAATTGAATGTCAGGTGAATTTTATTTAAACAAATATTATTTTGTTTGACCTAGCATATGTTATGGATCTTGTGATTCCCCAACAAACAATTCAGGCTGAATAAGCTACTTTTTAGCTAAAAAATCATATTTTTAATTAAATAAGCGCTTCATCAGTTTTCAATTTTGTTAGGGCTTTTTGGTCTTTACTGGAAATGAGGAAAAATGCTGCATAAATAAATTGTCATACGAACTTGGCTGAAAATATGTATTTTCGACTGAAACTAGATAAATCTAGGCCTAATAGTAAAATGCAATCGGCGTGATGAAAAAAACATTCGGCGGTGTGGTCAACTTCCACACGTCGACGCGCCGATTCTTTTTTGACGGCGGCGTCGGCGTGAGAAAATCGTCGGCGGCGGCGGCGCACAGGTCTAGTAATGATGTTCCATGATGCTTTTCCAACTTCTTCTTATTGGCATTACATCCCCACACTGGGACAGAGCCGCCTCGCAGCTTAGTGTTCATTAAGCACTTCCACAGTTATTAACTGCGAGGTTTCTAAAGCCAGGTTACCATTTTTGCATTCGTATATCATGAGGCTAACACGATGATACTTTTATGCCCAGGAAAGTCGAGACAATTTCCAATCCGAAAATTGCCTAGACCGGCACCGGGAATCGAACCCAGCCACCCTCAGCATGGCCTTGCTTTGTAGCCGCGCGTCTTACCGCACGGCTAAGGAGGGCCCCCAACTCTAAACAAATTTCCAACTAACAAACAAATTTCAGAACCTATGAATCACTCTGTTGGTCTTTTAGATCTCCAATTTCTGAAATCAAGAATAGTTTGGAGTACCGTAGATATTCTAGGAATGTGGTGACTGGTATATACTGGTGTAATGACGTCCCATGGGTATGTCTGGGTATGTTGTATTATGTATATATTGGTGTAATTATTGTCCATGGGGCTTCTCCAACTAACACACTGGCTCAGAAACCCATAACTCACTATGTTGGTCTTGTAGACCGCCAATATCTGAATTTATTTGGGGTACTTTAGTAAAATATAAGACGTGTTCTCTATTTGAACGTTTATTGGAGAATGTCCTCGGTTAGTCCATTTGTCAAAGTCTACTAAAGTCAAGGCCTACTCGAGATTGGGAATAACTTAATAACAACATGAATATACTACTATAATTCGGTCATCCTGATTCGTCGATGTCCTCGTCGATATCATAATCAGAAATTAAATTAGAATCTGATAACCATTTCCTCATATAATTTGGCGAACAAACAGAACTGAATGGTATGTTTGATACTTGAAAACCTTCAATGTCAGTAACAAGATATCGATCATTTGGCAACTTTTTCCTAATACTATAAGGACCTTTGAACTTTTTTGATAGTTTAGTGTTATCATTCATTTTCAGTACGATAAGATCACCTTCCTTATAAAGCTGAACAGCTCTAGGTTTTTTTATTCACTATTTCTTTATTATAAGTCTGTAGTTTTATAATGTTTTCTTTGGATTTTTTCCGAATGTCAGAGATATTTTGTATTTGTAATACATCTTGACTATTTTTAACTAATGTCTCTAAATTACTATGATTTTCAACATGTAAATTGTTCTGATGCGCACCAAATAATAAAACACTCGGAAAATTTTTAATTGCTCTATTATATGTATTATTATAAATGAATTCTACATTTTGTAAAAGGTTATCCCATTTTAGACCTGTATCTTCAATCAATTTTGCCAACATTGGAGTGAGCCTTCTATTAGTTCTCTCTGCTTGGCCATTGGCCTCAGGGGTATACGACGCTGTTTTGATATGTTCAATATACCGATCCAAACAAAACTTTTTAAATTTAGCAGATGTGAAACTACTGCCTCTATTCGTAATAATTCTGCACGGTTTGCTATAATGATTCATATATAGTGATACATTTTATATTACTTCATCAGTGCTTGTAGTTTTGCAAGGATAAAATTTTACGTACTTAGTAAATGCATCAATAACTACCAATATAAATTTAAAATTCTTTGATGAAGGTAATTGTATTGGCCCGTAATGGTCCATGTGAATTGTATGAAATGGTGTTTCACCTTTATCTATATTTTTGAGAAATCCTTCTTTTTTTGTGTTTGCAGGGCTATAAAATATGCAAGTCAAACAGTTGTTTATATACTTTTTAACTATTTTTCTCATGCTAGAAAACCAATAAAAAAATTTTATTTCAATTATAGTTTTTTCTATTCCGATGTGACCTAACTTGTCATGGCAAATCCGAATTATGTTGTCGATCATTATTTTAGGAACTACTAATCCAGCTTTCCACGCTCGGTAATGGCGGCTTGTCGGTGTGCAAAAATCAATCGGTCACTGTACTGTTTGACACTAGCTGGAGGAAAACTCACTGCCGAAAAGGCCTTTTTCCCTTCCCCTCACCCAGGAACGCCAGTGGGCTTTCCTCCAGCTAGTGTCAAACAGTACAGTGACCAATTGATTTTTACCCACCGATAAGCCGCCATTACCGAGCGTGGAAAGCTGGATAAAAGATTACTATTGTCTTTTTGCCTTTCTCGTACAACAAAGTTGTACCAGAAGGCTATAATTTCACTCCAAAAGCCAAATTTTGAAAGAAGTCTCGGAGACCCATAGTGTTATATACCAATCGACTCAGCTCGAAAAACTGAGCACATGTCTGACTGTGTGTGTGTGTGTGTGTGTGTGTGTGTGTGTGTGTGTGTGTGTGTGTGTGTGTGTGTGTGTGTGTGTGTGTGTGTGTGTGTGTGTGTGTGTGTGTGTGTGTGTGTGTGTGTGTGTGTGTGTGTGGCCCCGGGAGTTTTTTTTTGTTAAACACGTTTCATATAGAAGGACTTGACCGATTCGAGTGCAACTAGTTTCATTCGACGGAGAAACTTTCCTAGTTGGACACTATTGTTTTTGTTTGCTAATAACTCATGCGATTTGAATAATATTTCTATTTTTCTTTTAACAAATACGCTGTTTACATGCACACTTTAAGTCATTAATCAATTTAACCATGACGCAATCCATTACTCTCATAATAATTGCTTAAAAATTACTCAATTATTGAGTTATTTATAAGCAGCGTGATAGAGTTGCATCAAATATTTTAACCGCCAAGATGTAGGCAATTAGCACAGCATTTACAACATTAATGGCGGTAAGCACCAACGAGGATAATACGCCAATCGAGTATTATCCTCGATTTTGATAAGCATCAAGCAGTATTATCCTCGATTTTGATACCGGTATTAACTTTAATACGCCGATTTCGGAGTATTAAAGATAATCCTAGATTTCAGTTTATTGGCTGCGTACTGTATAATTTATATCACGCACACTTCTTCACACTTCTTTCCATATCGTAGAAACGTCAGACAGTAAAATCAAAACAAAAGTTTTTAATAAATCTGCGAGCTACTTTTGGAAGTGCAAATCCGGCAAATCCTCGTCGAGACCTGGTTCTAGTTACCCTCAGGTTTGTATCGTCAAGCAACAAGGAAACTTGGAAAAGATCCCGTTGGCCAACGGTAGCTGTATCGCTGAGAAGAAACGAGTGACGGTAATGAGTGATCATCCAAAAGACCCGACGGAAAGACAGTCATGACCGGTGCACAGATCCCCTGATTAAAGGACGGTCACGACCGCTGTTTGGATCCCGGTCCTGGCCAACGGCAACTGCATCACTGAGAAGGAATGAGTGATCGAATGACCATCCAAAAGATCCGATGGAAAGCCAGTCATGACGGATGCGCAGATCCCCTTATTAGGACGGTCATGACCTGAGAGAGAGAAGACAGCTCGCTGTCAGCTGTTTGGATCCCGGTCCTGGCTATATGATAATATACCGTTCCTACGGGAGATCATTCCAGTATGAAATTATACTTGATGCAGTTCGAAATTGACTTCCGGCCAGACCCAGGTAGCTGCCATAGTGCTAATGCGAGTGGATAAAGATAATGTAGGAGGTGTTCGGACCATATACAATATTCGAAGCGGAATCAGAACAGTTATGATGAGGAAAAAAAATGTAACAAATGTAACAACAATTATACACAATAAAACAAAGGTTTATAATGTGATATAAATATTCTTCCCCAATCTATTTTGATGATGACACAGCTGGACATCGTTCCGCAATTTCCTTCAAATCTTCTAACAGCACTGAACACACGAATTGATACAACAGATCCGATAGTTTCTATGGAACATATAAAATTTAATAAAGATTGCTTCAGGTAGGTAAGGTAGGTAGGTAGTTTGCGAGTGATTCTTCAAAATAGGTACTCTTGGATTATTTGAAGCTAGCGAATTGCTGTTATAAAATTGAAATTTACCTGAAAGTTTCAAAAAATTGTCGACAAACTCATGAGGGATATTTTAAAAATTCAGATGAAATATAAAGCATTCCAAGAAGTATTTTTAGAATTACCTGGACGAAAAACATAACCTGGAAGCTTCTCCGTTAATTCATCCGGATGATCTCCAGATATTTCTCTTGTAGATATTCCAGCAATTTTGTGAGCAGAATTCCCAAAAAATCGAAGAGGGGATCCTCAAGATATTATTTTAGGAACCCTCAAAAAAGTTATATAAGGGATTTTCCAAATTTTTCAAAGAAATGCTTTCAGAAGTTCCTGTATAAACTTCTTTAGGAATATTAGCATTAGCATTGATTATTTCGCAAAAATTCGTGTGGTACAGGCCAGGACTATTGTATGAGAGTAGCATGACATTAATCCACAATCCAGGACTCCGCCAGTTCTTCAAAAAAATCCTCCTGGAGTTCCTTCAGGAATTTCTTCTTTAGTTCATCCAGGAATTCCTCCAGCAGTTCTTCAAGAAATTCCTCATGGAGTTCTTTCAGGAATTCCTTCTGGAGTTCATCCAGGAATTAAGCCTGGAGTTCTTCAAAGAATTCCTTCTGAAGTTCCTCCAGGAATTCCTTCAGGAGCTTGACTCCATTCCTTCTTTCAGGATTCCTTCTGAAGTTCTTCCTGGAATTCCTTATGAAGTTCCACAAAATTCCTCCTGGAGTTCTTCAAAAAGTCCTACAGGAGTTCCTAAAAAAAAAATTCTGAAGGTCCTCAAGGAATTCTTCCTGAAGTTCCACAATGAATTCTGCTTGAAGTTCATCCAGGAATTCCTCTTGGAGTTTCTCAAGAAATTTCTTCTTTAGTTCATCCAGGAATTCCTCCAGCAGTTCTTCAAGAAATTTCTCATGGAGTTCCTTCGAGAATTTCTTCCGAAGTTCTTCCTAGAATTCCTCTTGGAGTTCCACTAGTAATTCCTCCTGGAGTTCCACAAGGGATTCCTCCTGGAGTTCAACAAAGCATTCCTCTAAGAATTCCTTCTGAAATTCCCTCAAGAATTCTCCGGGAGTTCCTCTAGAAGCTCCTCCTGGGGTTTCTTCAGGAATTTCTTCTGGATTTTCTCCCAGAGTTCCTCAAGGAGTTTCTAAAAGAGTTCCTTCAGGAATTCTGCCTAGAATTCCTCAAATAATTTCTTCAGCAGGAATTTCTTCTGAAGCTCTTCCAGGAATTCCTTCCGAAGTTCCACAAAGAATTCCTTCTGAAGTTCCTCCAAGAATTCATCCTGGAGTTTCTCAAGAAACTCCTACTAGAGTTCCTTTGGGAATTCCTTCTGGGACGCATTCAGGAATTCCTCGTACAGTCCCTCAAGAATTTTCTCCTGGAGTTCCTTCAGGAATTCCTTCTTTAGTTCATTCAGGTTCCAGGTTACTCCAAAAACTCCTTCTGAAATTCCGCCTGAAATTCCTTTTGAAGTTCCTCAAAAAATTCCAAAAAATCCTTCCTAATGGAACTTCCACAAATCAATTCTGGAGTTCTTCCAGGAATTCCTCCAAAGAGTTCCTTGTGAAGTTCCTTTAGGAATTCATTCAGGAGCTCCACTCCATTCCTTCTGAAGATCCTCCTTCTGAAATACCTCAAGAAATTCCTCCATGAGTTCCTCAAGGAATTTCTCCTAAAATTCGTAAAGAGATTCCTCCTGGAGTTTCTCAAACAGTTTCTTCTAAAGTTCCTCCAGGAATTCTTTCGGGAGCTCCACTCCATTCCGTCTGAAGTTCTTCCAGTAATTCCATCTGAAGTTCCTCAAGAAATTTCTCCTTGAGTTTCTCAAGAAATTTCTCTTGAAGTTCGTTCAGGAATCCCTCCTGGAGTTTCTCAAAGAGTTTCTTCTGAAGTTCCTGCAGGAATTCCTTCGGGAGCTCCACTCCATTCCTTCTGAAGTTTTTCCAGTAATTCCTTCTGAAGTTCTTCTAGAATTTCCTTCTTAAGTTCTTCCAGTAATTCATTTGGAAGTTCCTCAAGGAATTCCTCCTGAAGTTCCCTTAAAATTCCTTTTGAAGCTCTTCAAGGAATTTCTCCTAGAATTCCTCCAATAATTCCTTCTTGGAGTTCCGCAATATATTCCACCAGGAGTATCTTCAAGAATTCTTTCGAAAGCTCCACCAGGAATTCCATCTAAAGCTCTTTAAGAAATTCCTCCTTGAGTCCCTCAAGGAATTTCTCTTGAAGTTCGTTCAGAAATCCCTCCTGGAGTTTCTCAAAGAGTTTCTTCAGAAGTTCCTCCAGGAATTCCTTCGGGAGCTCCACTCCATTTCTTCTGAAGTTATTTTAGTATTTTTTTCTGAAGTTCTTCTAAGAATTCCTTCTAAAGTTCTTCCAGAAGTTCCTCAAGGAATTCCTCCTGGAGTTTTTCCAAAAATTCCTTCTGAAGCTATTCAAGGAATTCTTCCTAGAGTTCTTCCAATAATTCCTGAAGATACTGAGATACTCCTCCAAGAATTCTTCTGAGAGCTCCACCAGCAATTTCTTCTGAAGTTCTTCCAGGAATTCCATCTGAAGTTCCTCAAGAAATTCCTCCTCGAGTTCCTCAAGGAATTTCTCTCGAAGTTTGTTCAGTAATTCCTCCTGGATTTCCTCAAAGAGTTTCTTTTGAAATTCCTCCAGGAATTCCTTCAGGAGTAAATAAATTCTTCATGGAGTTCCACAATGAATTCATCCAGGAGTTCTTGCATAAATTCCTTTGCGACCTCCACCAGGAATTCCTTCTGAAGTTCTTCAAGGAAATTCTTTCGAAGTTCCTCAAAGAACTCCTTCTTAAGTTCCTGATGAAATTTTTCCTGGAGTTTTACAAGAAATTCCTCGTGGAGTTCCTCAAGAAATATCTTCTGGAGCTCCACGAGAAATTCCTCTTGAAATTCCTTCAAGAATTTCTCTTGAAGATCCTCGAGAAATTTCTTTTCTAGGTCATCCAGCAATTTCTCCAGCAGTTCTTCAAAAAAATCCTTCTGGAGTTCCTTCAAGAATTTCTTCTTTAGTTCATCCAGAAATTTCTGCAGTAGTTCTTCGAGAAATTCCTCCTGGAGTTCCTTCTGGAGTTCATCCAAGCAATTGAACCTGGAGTTCTTCAAAGATTTCATTCTGAAGTTCCTCCAGGAGCTTGACTCCATTCCTTATGAAGTTCTTCAAAGAATTCTTCCTGGAGTTCCTCGAGAAATTCCTACAGGAGGTTCCTCAAGGAATTTCTTCCTGGAGTTCAACAAGCAACTCATTCTGGAGTACCTCAAAAAAAATCCCCTTGAGTTCATCAACGAGTTCCTCAGGAAAATTCCAGGAATTCCTCCAGTAGTGCTTCAAGATTTTTTTCCTGGAGTTCCTATAGGAATTCCTTCTGGGGTTCCTCTAAGAATTCCTGTTGAAGTTCCTTAAGGAATTACTCCAGGAGATCCTCTAAAAATTCCTCCTGAAGTTTCTTAAATAATTCCTTCACCAGGAATTTCTTTTGCAGTTCGTCCAGAAATTCCTTCTGAAGTTCCACGAAGAATTCCTTCTGAATTTCCCCAAGGAATCCTCCTGTAGTCCCTTTAAGAATTTCTTCTGAAGTTCCTCAAAGAATTCCCCCTCAAGTGCCTAATAGAGATTTTGAAGAAATTACTTCTGGAGTTCCTCAAGCAATTCCTTCTGCAAATTCACAAGAAACCTTCCAAGAGTTCCTTCAGCAATTTCTTCTCTAATTCATCGAGGAATTCCAAATGGAGTTGCTTTAGAAATTTCTCTAGATTTCCTCAAGAAATTCTTCCTAAAGTTCCTTCAGGAATTTCTTTTGAGACGCATTCAGGAATTCCTCCTACAGTCCCTCAAGAATTTGCTCCTGGAGTTTCTTCAAAAATTCTTTCTATAGTTCATCCAGGAATTCCGCTTGGAGTCCTTTATGAAATTCCTCCTGGAGTTCCTACGGGAATTTCTTCGGGAGTTCCTCCAGGAATTCTTTCGGGAGTTCCTCCTGGAATTCCTTCCGAAATTCTGGCTGGAATTCCTTCTGAAGTTTCTCAAAGAATTCCCTCTGAAGCTTCTCCAAAAAAATCTTCCTAGACGAACTTCCACAATTTAATTCTGGAGTTTTTCCAGCAATTCTTTCTGAAGATCTTCCAAGAATTCCTTCTGAAATTCTTCCTAGAGTTTTCTCTGGAATTCCTTCTGAAGTTCGTCCAGGAATCCTCCTGGAGTTTCTCTAGAAAATTGTTCTGAAGTTCCTCTAGGAATTTCTGCTGAAGTTTCGACAGGATTTTTTGTTGGATTTTCTCCAGGATGTACAGTGAACGTTCGCTAATTGGGCTTTTTCTAGTTGGGGCGCTTTTTAGTTGGGGGTTCGATAATTGGGGCGAAACCCAATTAAAAAGCAGCTAAACGTCAAAATGTGGTGTCAAAAACGCATTGACGTGCTGTTTCCGTGTTAGGCAGGATCGATATTTTCTGGCGCGTAAATTCAATGCAAAAGTAAACAACATAGACGCTTGTCAAACCGCCCAAATAAGCGAACGGCATTCGCTAGTTGGGGTGAGGTCGTGCCCCAATTAGCGAACGATCACTGTATTCAGTAGCTCTTTCTGTAGCTCCATTATGGAATTCTTCCAGGAATTCCTCCTGAAGTTCCTCTTGGAGTGCTAAAAATTCCTCTTGCAGTTCCTCAAGGAACTCCTTCTCTCTCAAGGATTTTTTCTGCAGTTCTTTCAAGAATTCCTTGTGAAATTTTTCCAGTAGTTCTATCTGGAGCTCTCCCAGGAACTCCTTCTGTAGTTCTTTCAGAAACCCTCCTGGAGTTCCTCTGGAAGATTGTTCTGAAGTTCCTCTAGGTTCCTCCTAAAGTTCCTCTAGGTTCCTCCTAAAGTTCCTCTAGGTTCCTCCTAAAGTTCCGACAGGAATTCCTACTGGATTTACTTCAGGATGCATCCTGTACCTCCATCAAGGAATTCCTCCTGAAATTCCACTTGAAGTTCCTTCCAGAGTTTCTCGGGGGGGTTTTGCTGGAGTTCCACCAAAAAATTTCTGGAGTTCCTCAAACTATATATCTTGAAGATCCACCAGGAATTCCTTCGGAAGTTCCTCCAGGAATTACTTCTGGACTTTCTCCATGTATTTCTTTTGGAGTTCCTTCAGGAATTCACCCTGAAGATTATCCAAGAATTCTTCCTGGAGTTCCTCAAGGGACTCCTTCCGGAGTTTCTCAAGAAATTCCTCCTGGAGTTCTTCAAGGAATTTATCCAGGTGTTCCTTTAGAAATTCCTCCTGGAGTTCATCCAGGAATTCCTCCTGGAGTTCCTCTGGTGTTCCAAATAGTTTTTCCAGGAATGTCTACTGGAGTTCTTTCAGGAATTGCTCCAGAAAAATCTTTCCGAGTTTCTCCAGTTAATCCTCCATGAGGTCCTTCAGGAATTACTCCTATACCCTTTCTGTAGCTCCCTTCAGTACTCCACCTGTAGCTCCCTCAGTACTTCTGTAGTTCCATCCCGGAGTTCCTCTTGGAAATTCATCAGAAATTCGTTCTGAAGTTCATCCAGGAATTCCTCCTGGAGCTACTCCAATAATTTTGTCTGAAGTTCCTCCAGGTGTTTTCTCTGGAGTTTTTCCAGGAACTCCTACTCGTTAATCCCTCCTGGAATTCCTTCAGGAAATCCGGACGAAATTACTGTTGGACCATAAAAAGGTATTTCCGGTGTTAATGCAGAAGGAATTCCAGGAGGATTACACGAAGTAGCTTATTGAAAGAAAATACAGAAGGAATTCCTTGAGGAACTCCAAGACAAATTCATGCAGGAATTCATGGAGGAACTCCAAAAGAAACTCCTGGAGAAACTCTAGTAGCCGTTCCTGGAAAAAATTCCAGAAGAAACTTGAGACGGATTTTTATAGGAACTTCAGTTCAAAGAAGAACTTTAATAGTAACTTCATAACTCCAAACTTTTTGAAGAATTCCTCAGGAAACTGCGGGAGGGATGTTCTAGGAACTCCTGTAAGAACTTTGGGTGCATTATAGAAGAAATTCAAGCAGGAAATCCAGGAAAAATTTTAGGATGTTTTCGGATGGGAAACATTCTCGACTGCCTGGGCATCCATTGTACTTGCCACACAAGATATTTACATACTCATACAATGGCAGGCATAGAAATGCTTTAAATTAATAACTGAGGAATGTAGAGCCATAGAAGATGAAGATCTCTTATAATTTCAAGAGAATTCCTTTCAAGATTTTTCCTCATGAAATTTCTAGATTATTCCAAGTGCAATTACAAAAAAAATCTTTTTAGGATTCCTTTCTGTAACTCCAAGATAGTCTCTCCTGGGATTCCAAGAGAATTCATCCTAAAAAAAGTAAGAATTCCTGAAATCCGATAGTTTCGAGATAAGTGCTTTCGAAATTCCAAGGTTGTTTGTCCAACAGTTCTGGGCGAATTGCTTCCAACAGAAATTTAACAAATAGCAGGTATTCCAATATAAATCCTCCAGTAATTTTCAAGTGAATTCCGAAAAAAAACCTTCAAGATGTCTCAAAACTCTTTCCAGGGTTCCGAGAGAACGTCTACCGGAATCGTTGGAGCCTTTATTCGGGTTTCGGAAAGAATTTTCGAGGGAATTCCTTTTTTCTCCAAGATGCTCTACCAAGAAACATGAGACTGTTTTCGCTGATATCCACAGAAATTGGTTAGGTCGATAGAATCCCATCATGCCTTTTTCCAGAAATATCGTTGGCATTTCTTTACACCTATAGCTATTTCCACAATTTCCGGTTTTCGATTTCTGCCTAAATAAAACCTTCCATTTCACAAAGCACTCTAATTTCGCGATTTTCCGACCCGTTTCTTTCGAAAGTCCAAGTTGCTCTAGCCTTGCCATAATCGTAATGTGAATGTCTCCAAAAAATGCATTTCCATCATTGTTGAGGTATCCTGGAAAACTGATTTCTTTAATAGACAACATTATTTTCTATTATATTTAGTTGCTGAAAAAGCTGATTGAATTTTGATTTTCTGAACAAATTGAAAGCAATTTTTCACGAAGTAGAAAACAAAACAAACAGCAAGAGTCATCGTTCATTATTTATGATTTCATCATTCTCATACACACATTCTCACTACATTGCAAGGGGAAAAGTGGTTGCGTACTTAATGCGAGTTTGAAGCTTACCGTTCAAGGTACTAACTTTAATACCGGATTTTCTAAAATCCGTATTAAATCGAGTATTATCCTCGTTGGTGCTTACCACCATAATTCGAATCCAACATATCGAATCGAGAAAGGCATAATCACCTGAGAGAGAGAAGACAGCTCGCTTTATTTACGTTCATCCTAATGTCACCGCGATCCAGTCACTGCGAACCGCAAAAGTAAACACTGCGATGCAACTTCAAATGGTCGTAACCAGAATTATTTATTTGGCAATTTATGTTCGCAACTTTTCTTACATCTGCTACAGTGAATTGAACCCGTAATTATCCAAGTGAATGATCCCGTATTATGAGAAATCGGGTTTGTTCCACGTTGGGAAGTTCATAACCATTAAAATTAGCTAATTCGAACAAGTTTTTATTGGAGTGAAAAATGTTGCTTCCGACGTTATGAAATGTTACTTTGATTTGTTGAGTTTCCACGTTTTCGAAACAAATAAAGAAGAAGAAGACATAGTAAATAAACGATCTGTCAGTGAGCTGGCTTCTCTCTCTCAGATCATCACCACTTGGGGATAAATTTGGGTTTTTAAACAATATTCCATTTTTGAGCTCAAAATGGGGAAAACTATGAGTTTCTAAATGAATTTTTATGTGTCTAATTTTGTCATATTGTTCTTGTGCTAGAATAACGTTCTTTTCAATATCCTCGGAATCCAATAAGCAAATATTATGATCTTGAGTTGCAATGCACAATTGTTTATTCAAATCCTTTTCAGCATCACTCATTGATATTCTACTCAATGCATCTACATGTCGCATTTTACTTCCATCTCTATATTCTAAACTGTAGCAATAGCCCATCGACTTATTTTAGGATTAATTTCTTTTTTAGCTAATGTTTGAGCCAAAGCATTACAATGAGTAAAGATTTTGAATTTTATTCCAGATAAGTAAACATGAAATCGCTTAATTGAATTAACAACAGCAAGTGTTTCCAACTCAAAACTGTGTAATTTATTTTCGTAATCATCTGTTTTCTTACTGAAGAAACTAACAGGGAGAAAGTTCCCATTTCTTTGTTTTTGCATTAACATAGCTCCAAAACCATATGAGCTGGCGTCACAATGTAATTGTGTTTCAGCATTTGGATCATAAATGGCTAAAATAGGAGCTGAAATAAATTTATCTGTTTCAAAAGCATAAATTTCGGATTCATTGAAAGCAAATTCAACATTCTTTTTCAATAAATTATACAGTGGTCTAGCGATTGATGCAAAGTTTTGAATGAATTTCCTAAAATAGGTTGTCAAACCCAAAAATCTTTGGACATCTTTAGCATTCTTGGGAATTGAAAATTTCGATTTTGATTCAATGTGAGATTTGCTTGGTCGTCTTCCATATTCATTTATAGTATAACCTAAATAATCAATTTCGTTTAGGCAAAATTTACATTTATTAAGATTTAACTCCAACAAATTCTCACTTAAAATTTTAAAAACTTTTGACAATTTTTCAAAATGTTCTTCGAATGAATCAGAAGCAATTAAAATATCATCAATTTAAATCACTATTTTTCCTTCATCAATAAGAGTTTTGAAAATTTTGTTAACAAACCTTTGAAATACAGCGGGAGCGTTGGATAACCCAAATGGGACACGCAAATATTCATATTGTCCTGTCCTACTTTGTGCATTCAGGAACAAGTTTAATTTAATGAAAGCCTGATTTCAGATCTAAAATAGTGTAAATTGATTTTTCTTTTAGTTTATCAAAAATGTCTTCTATTAACGATAAAGGATAGTTGTCGCGGAAAGTATCCTTATTTAATTTTCGATAATCTATACATAGTTTTATATCATCGCCATTCTTAGGAATTACTACAATGGGACTAGCAAAAGGTGAATCACTTTCTTTGATGATTCCCAATTTAAGCAATTCATCAACTTTTTTGTTAACCTTTATTTTATCAATTTGAGAAAGTCGCCGTGGTTTAAAGTGAAATGGAGCACCAGTTTTCAGAACAATTTTCATTTCAAAATTTACTAAAGGACAGATAGGTCGTTCAAACTCAAAATAATATTTTTTTTAGAATGTAGTGTAAAGTGGTCAAATGATCTCTACCAATGTTACCGACATTTTCATGTTTTTTCAAAATTACAAACAATTTTTTTTTTACCTTGTTATCATCTCCATTTCTATCGCCTTTAATAATTGGAAATCTATATAAACGAATTTTGCTATTTTCAATAACAGTCTTCATGGCCTTATTCAAAATTAAATCGCGTCCAAATATAACATCGTAAGAATATATAACCGAATCAGGAACTACCAAAAATTCAATTCTGAAAAACAAATTTTGAATTTTTACAATAGTAACTAATTTACCCACAATCTTTAGTCTGGATCCTCCGATACTCTTATAATTTTTATTTTCATTATACGGACAAATTTTTCCATTTTTAACTGAAGTATCAAACAAAGCATGTAATTTAAGCTTAAAGTTAGTTAATTCAATATTTACCAGTCCGTCACAGTCCAAGTCTTCAGTTCTATTTTGCATATCTTCATTTTCAACTACTCCAATTCTCGATGATCTCTCAACACCAGCCATCTGTCTACCACCAGAATTCCACGTAGCTCCAGATCCATTACTCGAAATCGATAGTTTGGTTTGGTTTCCGACAATTCACAGCAATATGGCCAGACACATTACAGTTGTAACAAACTGGAGCGATTGAAAAAGATCTTTGTTGTAGTTGAATACTTTGGAAGGCCTTAAGAAGATTTGCAGTTGATGAAAATCCACTCATCCTGGCTTGGTTCTTCAAATGACTGGAATTCCCTCAATGACATATTCTATCAATTCAAATTCTTTTAATTTCAACGGCATAGATAGGTTTCTCTTATCAATAAGTACTCCATGAATGATTCGTTTGGTTTCCACTTTCGAAATTCTAGTTTTCTTCTCGTTTCAAACGAACTTGTAGTAACAGAAAAAGTGGTCTGGATCAAAGCAATAATTTCAGGATAACTTTTCATTAATAAATCCGGTTGACAAGATAGCCAAGCTTTAGCGTTGCTTCTAAAGTGTTTGAAAATCATCAACTTCATTACGTTTTCCTCTACACGAAACGTTCTCCGAGTCTGTTCTACGGTATTGATAAAAAAAAATGACATCTTCATCCGGTGCTCCCGAAAAAGTCGGTAATACGGCAGACAGTTCATAAAATGGTTATGTTCTTGATTTACATTACTAATATGGTTTCCAGATCTGTTAACGACAATTCTAGGTTGGCCATTAGTACTTCCACAGCTTGATTCGGAATTCGGCGCATCAGGTTGATTGACTTCTTGAGAAGGAAGACCTCTTCCGACATTCTCTGGAACGTCATCATCTGACCGTAAGTAAGACCGAAGGAACATTTTTTTTTACTATCCCACTTCTGATGTTTTAGTAAAACATAAGACGTGTTCTCTATTTGAACGTTTATTGGAGAATGTCCTCGGTTAGTCCACTTGTCAAAATCTACTAAAATCAAGGCCTACTCAAGATTGGGAATAACTTAATAACAACATAAATATACTACTATAGGTACCGCGGGAATTCTAGGAATGTTGTGATTTGTATGTACTAGTGTACTGATGTCCCATGAGGTTTCTCCAACTAACACGCAAGCTCAGGACCCTATGAATCACTATGTTGGTGTTGTAGATCTCCGAGATCTGAACTCAAGAATTGTTTGGAGTGCCGTAGATATTCTGGGAATGTTGTATTTTGTATAAACTGGTGTAATGATGTCCCATGGGGCTTCTCCAACTAACACACATGCTCGGGAACCTATAAATTACTTTGTTGATCTTGTAGATCTCCAAGGTCTGAACTCAAGAATAGTTTGAAGTACCGTTGATGTTCTGGTTACACTGCGATTTGATAAAAATAGTTTAATTATGTCTCAAGTAGCATCGCCAACTTCAAATTACGAATGAGGCCCCGTTAAACGCTTTGTTGTTTATGCAGATCTTTAAGATCTGAACTCAAGTAACGATTAGAAGCCCTAGAAGATCTAAAAAAAAAGTTCCTCAATATTGCTACTTTTTTATGGTTTGCATCCGTTTTTGAACCAGAATGTGCAAAATTTAGGTTGAAATACGACGAAAAAAAATCCGGTTTGAATCGGTTAAGAAACAGATTTTTTTTATTACAGAAAAATTCCAGCTCTCCATAGAAATTTTATTTTGCTGCTTCATAAATAGCTTTTTTTTCAAAACATGGAATTCAAGGCAATAAACTTCACTTTTCTTCAATTCTTCTGAAAATGTTTATTTCTTATATACTTAGAACGAGGAAGACGGAAAATAATTAGAATTCTTAGAGTCGATTTTTTTTTGTCTCGGGTATGCCGGGATTTTCGGGATTCTGGAAAATATTTCCCGGAAATCACAAAATTTACAAAGCCTGGCATTTTTTGTGCTGGATGGACTCTCTAGTGCTTCTGTAACGCATTTCTACCATTCTCGCAATATACAAGCTAAATTAAGTCACTCAGAACAGCATGCAGTGTTGTTACTGTTTTCAATTGAGAAAAGCATCTGATATGGATGCTGTTCGCGCTTGTATTATACCTAGGTAGGAACCTAAACACAATTTTATTTCCTATTCAGAATCTGATTCTGATAAGTACCATCCACCATGGAAATTGATCTGTTGCACTCGACCGAAACAATGAAATATAAAGAGGAAAAGTGCGATAATCGATTTTTTCATTCATTAACATAATCCAGTGCATTACCTATGAAACACTTCCTGGTCAAAATAAATGAGCATCATCGGCACGTAACTACCTAGTTGAATTCTGTTTCATAATTTTCAATTGAATCATTTGACAACATTCACTAAAATCATAAAAAAAACTACAAATAAATTATGTACTTTCCATTTTTTCAAATGCTCCCAAATTTGCTCTTTTCATAAATAATACAGGGACCATTCATATATGAGATTCAAAATTAATAAACAGATTATAGCGGAAATAAAATATTTCAACTCTATTGCATATACATACATTTTTTGTCACATAGTGACAACAACAACGATGTCTATAGTTTAGTGGACGTGCGCCTATATATTTTTTTTTGTTTTGAAGTGTATGAATCCTTGCAGAACGCCAGACAGTAACTGAAGGAGCGCACAGTGGCAATAAAACAACAAACAAAAGAAGTCATATCAATGCGCCTGGATGTGGTACAATCGTTGATTGCTGATAGTAAAGAAAAGTCATTGATTCTTCCAATAGGTACGACTATTGCGATTTTTTGTCATTGTCACTCACTGGCTCCTTCACCAAATCCGATTGGATTTTACTTTGTATATAAAAACAAGATTATATTTTACTTACATTACTGGGTCGACTGAATCTTACATAATCATTCACTGATGGCACAACAAAGGAATCTCGAACTAATCAACAAAACATTGAATGGATTGCTGGCCGATGTTAGTCAGCCACTGCTTCACTTTTGTAAATCCATTTTTCCCTCACACTCTTGCCCCATCTCCAGCTATCCAGACTTTTCCCTTTTCAAACGATCAATATTTGCACTTTTCACACGGGAAATAAACGTTTATTTCGTCGAATACGGCCCGGAAAATAAAATTTCCGCTTTTCGTTATTGAAATTTCAATTACCTGTAGAAACTGAAAAATCAGAGTAAAATTTTGCAGATTGAAAACTCACAATCCTATGTTCTCCGTTTATGCTCGCTACTGGTGGATCTATCGCGCAAACAACAACATAGGGCACTCTCACTTTAGTGATACCCACTCAGCTCGAAACGTTCGGGTATCCTTTTTGGAAAGCTGTTGTCTGTGTGTTTTCCACAGGAGCTCTCAGCAACGACCGACCGGGAGATTCATGAGAACACTGAACGAGCGGAGCGCGGGAGAGTTTCACCCACACAGTGCTAGCTGATAAAACGAGACACGTGTGCTTAGAGACTGACAGTAACATGGGTACCGATATTATCCATTCGGTTGAAATTCTTATTGCTTCACTTGCGAAGTTGGATTTTTCTACCGGTTATATAAGTGTGAGGCTCATACATGTCGACACAATACAATACACCGTACTTTGGTTTTCATGTGTTTAAAATATATTATTATATATTATTCGATATTTATACCAAAATTCCATCAAATATCGCCCTTTGAAAATATATGGTAAGAAAGTATGCAGAAATAGAAAGGATTCCTGAGGTGTGCGGCTGCTTCAACTTCAAAAGTGTCGCGATGTATGGCGCATCACCGAATGAAAACATTAGCATTAGCATTGAGCATTTCGCACAAATTCGTAGGTGGTACAAGCCTGGAGACTATTGTATGAGAGTAGCATCACTTTTATCCGTTACCACAGATTTTGATTTGGGACTAATCACTATCTCTTAGATGCACTCTCCAATAGTCGAGCTATGTCCTGGCCACGTCCTTGCGAATGCTGAGGAAGGGGAAGGATGGTTTGTTGGACACCTACTTAAGAAAGATGCAGAGAACTCTACGACCTCTCATAGGTGCCACCGGAGGTTTTGGATTTGTTAGTGTGGAAGGTTATAACAGTAGGAATCGTTTCGGTAGAACGTGAAACACAGAAAGAACTAAGATAGAAATACAAAGTAGGAAAGGGACGAGCCTGGATTTGAACCCACGACCTCCTGCTTATAAGGCAGAAGCGGTAGCCACTAGACCACCGAGCTCGTCATGGCGCATTACCGAATGAAAACAGCGCACAAAATTATGGAAAAACGTCAACTTCGCCAATCCACTTTTCGGGTTTCGAACTGGATTGAGAATATAAAGTCCGACTTTAAGTCGCACCAGTCGCACTCACTGACGAGTCAAGCTGTACACGTTTGTACTTTGTTTTTAGTACCAGGTCAGCTTTATGTTGGGGAGGGGGGTGGTGGCATGGGGGTCATATGAACACCCTAAGATCGTTTCACATTGAAAATGTTTTAATATTGGAGACCTAAACCACTGGATCCCTGAATCTTAAACTCAAGCTCTACGATGGTAATGGCGATGGTAAAAAATATTCAGATTTTTTGATTTTTATGGCAATGAAAATCAGGATGAATGGACACAGCGTGTGGGTAAAACGGACGTGGAAATTAAATTCAAAACAATGAATTTAGTTGACGAATTGTATGCATAGGGCAAGTATCTATAAAAAGTGCCCATTGAATTAAAAAGATGATAATACAGTGTTGAACGATTTTGTCACTCCCCTATTTTATCACGTTTTTGACCAAATTTTGTAACCCAAAAAAAAAAAATTGAAAATTTTAGTCATTCTTTTTATTTCCGCAAATAATACCGCAAACAACATTGATTTTCATGATACAACTTTCACCGCCTGTAGTTTATTATAAATGACTTCTGAGTATGAAACGAGCAACGTTTCAAAATATAGAACGATAGTTTGCAGTGATAGTGCTCGAATCGAGTGGTGCAATATAGAGATAATGAAGATCAGCATCTGGGTGACTAATCTTCTGATTAGTGCCAGCAATGAATTTAGAACCAAGAATATGGAACAAGAAATCCGGAAGTATGACGTAATACGAGATAGTACTAAAAAAAGAAATCTATAGGGTCCCTGGCTGAAAGAAAAATCGCAAACGATCTTTCCCTTCTAGTCAGCCGAGTGGATAAGTTCAGGAGAAAAAGTTTAATTTCAAGTGAAGTGGTAAATGGTGTGAAAATTGAAGAATTAGCAAGTAATAACTAAAGTAACGCTGCAGGAGGTTTGTTGGAAGGGATCAATGGTGCGAACGTTTAGAGGTAATCATACCATCTACCAAAACTGCGGCAACACACACGAGCTGGGAACAGTTTTCATAGTGATGGGCGATATGCAAAGGCGCGTGATCGGGTGGTGGCCGATCAATGAAAGAATGTGCAAGTTGAGGATCAAAGGCCGGTTCTTCAACTTCAGCATAATCAACGTCCATAGCCCACACTCCGGAAGCACTGATGATGATAAGGACGCATTCTACGCGCAGCTGGAACGTGAGTACGACAGCTGCCCAAGCCACGACGTCAAAATCATCATAGGAGACTTGAACGCTCAGGTTGGCCAAGAGGAGGAGTTTAGACCGACTATTGGAAAGTTCAGCGCTCACCGGCTGACGAACGAAAACGGCCTACGACTAATTGATTTCGCCGCCTCCAAGAATATGGCCATTCGCAGCACCTACTTCCAACACAGCCTCTCGTATCGGTACACCTGGAGATCACCACTGCAGACAGAATCACAAATCGACCACGTTCTGATTGATGGACGGCACTTCTCCGACATTATCGACGTCAGGACATATCGTGGCGCTAACATCGACTCTGACCACTATCTGGTGATGGTTAAACTGCGCCCAAAACTATCCGTCATCAACAATGTTCGGTACCGACAACCGCCGCGGTACGACCTAGAGCGACTGAAGCAACCTGATGTCGCCACTGCATACGCGCAGCATCTCGAGGCAGCGTTGCCGGAAGAGGGTGAGCTCGATGGGGCCCTCTTGAGGACTGCTGGAATACAGTCAAAGCAGCCATTAACGACGCAGCGGAGAACAACGTCGGGTATATGGGTCGAAGTCGACGGAACGAT
The DNA here is from genome assembly GCF_024139115.2 of Armigeres subalbatus. Lineage (NCBI taxonomy): Eukaryota > Metazoa > Arthropoda > Insecta > Diptera > Culicidae > Armigeres > Armigeres subalbatus. The sequence continues at coordinate 95,010,572 of NC_085141.1, forward strand.
TGGTTCGACGAAGGGTGCAGACAGATTCTGGAGGAGAAGGACGCAGCGCGGGCGGTCGCGCTGCAGCAAGGTACCCGGCAGAACGTGGAACGTTATAGACGGAAGCGGAGACAGCAGACCCGCCTTTTTCAGGAGAAGAAACGCCGCCTGGAAGAAGCGGAGTGCGAGGAGATGGAACAGCTGTGCCGTTCTCAAGATACACGCAAGTTCTATCAGAAGCTCAACGCATCCCGCAAAGGCTTCGTGCCGCGAGCCGAAATGTGCCGGGATAAGGATGGGAGCATCTTGACGGACGAACGTGTGGTGATCGAAAGGTGGAAGCAGCACTACGAGGAACATCTGAATGGCGCTGAGAGTACAGGCAATGAAAGTCAAGGCAGCGGAGGAGATGACTACGTCAGTTCAGCGGACGATGGAAGCCAACCAGCCCCCACCTTGAGGGAAGTTAAGGATGCCATTCAACAGCTAAAGACCAATAAAGCAGCTGGTAAGGATGGTATCGGAGCTGAGCTCATCAAGATGGGCCCGGAAAAGCTGGCCACTTGCCTGCACAAACTGATAGTCAGAATCTGGGAAAACGAACAGCTACCGGAGGAGTGGAAGGAAGGGTTATATGCCCCATCTACAAGAAAGGTGACAAACTGGAGTGTGAGAACTTTCGAGCGATCACCATCCTTAATGCCGCCTACAAAGTGATATCCCAGATTATCTTCCGTCGTCTGTCACCATTAGTGAACGAGTTCGTGGGAAGTTATCAAGCCGGCTTCGTTGACGGCCGCTCGACAACGGACCAGATCTTTACTGTACGGCAAATCCTTCAAAATGCCGTGAATACCAGGTCCCAACGCACCATCTGTTCGTTGATTTCAAGGCGGCATACGACAGTATAGACCGCGTAGAGCTATGGAAAATTATGGACGAGAACAGCTTCCTGGAAAGCTTACCAGACTGATCAAAGCAACGGTGGATGGTGTGCAAAACTGTGTGAAGATCTCGGGCGAACACTCCAGTTCGTTCGAATCGCGCCGGGGACTAAGACAAGGTGATGGTCTTTCGTGCCTGTTGTTCAACATTGCACTAGAAGGTGTCATGCGGAGACCCGGTGTAACAGCCGGGGAACGATTTTCAACAGATCCAGTCAATTTATTTGCTTCGCGGATGACATGGACATTGTCGGCCGAACATTTGCAAAGGTGGCAGAACTGTACACCCGCCTGAAACGTGAAGCAACAAAAGTTGGACTGGTGGTGAATGCGTCAAAGACAAAGTACATGCTTGTGGGTGGAACCGAGCGCGACAGGGCCCGCCTGGGAAGCAGTGTTACGATAGACGGGGATACCTTCGAGGTGGTCGAGGAATTCGTCTACCTCGGATCCTTGCTAACGGCTGACAACAACGTTAGTCGTGAAATACGAAGGCGCATCATCTGTGGAAGTCGGGCCTACTACGGGCTCCAGAAGAAACTGCGGTCGAAAAAGATTCGCCACCGCACCAATTGTGTCATGTACAAGACACTAATAAGACCGGTAGTCCTCTACGGACATGAAACATGGACAATGCTCGAGGAGGACTTGCAAGCACTCGGGGTATTCGAGAGACGGGTGCTTAGGACCATCTTTGGCGGTGTACAAGAAGACGGTGTGTGGCGGCGAAGAATGAACCATGAGCTCGCCCAGCTCTACGGCGAACCCAGTATCCAGAAGGTAGCTAAAGCCGGAAGGGTACGATGGGCAGGGCATGTTGCAAGAATGCCGGACAGCAACCCTGCAAAGATGGTGTTCGCTTCCGATCCGGCAGGTACGAGACGACGTGGAGCGCAGCGAGCGAGATGGGCAGACCAGGTGCAGAACGACTTGGCGAGCGTGGGGCGTATTCGAGGATGGAGAGATGCGGCCTCGAACCGTGTATTGTGGCGTCAAATTGTTGATTCAGTGTTATCTGTATAGATGTAGACTAAATAAATGAAATGAACTAAAGTAACCATATTCAGTTATTGATTTTAAAAAACCAACGAAAATTATATATTCCAGGGGTGTTTTATGACCAATTATACAGTTCAATTCGTGAGTAGTGCGATATAATTGAGTAACAAACTAGTGAGTTTTTGATAACCTAAATGTATTCCATGAAAATTAAACCAATAATTTTAACAGGCAATTTGAGTCGAAGAACAGAAATAGTTATTAATGTGTATCGCAAACACATTCATTGTTATTGTAATTTACTGTGTCTGAATCAGCAGACAGCGCTGCGCGCAACACTGCTGTCGAACACAGCGCCCCGAATAAATACGGAGCAAAGCTCTTTTCTGTTTTAACGCTCGACGACTCCGCATCTTTATTGACTGGCTCCCGAAACCAACCCCAAGCTACAGGCACCGGATATAATAGTTATCAAAATTTAATAACTAGTAGCTGCTGTGCGAGTAATATTTGATGCAAAGGTAAATTGTAGTGTAACTTATTAAAGATGCGAGTGTATTCTAATTAGAATTTGTGTACAGCACCACGTGCCTAGGTGTCCCATAGGTTTGGGCTGGCATTGGGTCGGCATCGAATGATCGTCGATTCTCGGTTTGCGGAAATTATAGTGCTTGGAAGATTGGGCAATCGGCCTGGGTGCGAACCATAGCCTCGCGGCTGCGCGCCGTAATGGTCCACTTAGAGAGCGACGGCCAACGGTAAAAATCTCGGCCTCGCACTGCCACACTACCCTTCGGTGGTTTCTACCTAACGAGCGTACTAGGAGGGAAAGTTTGCCTCGCCAGCGAGATTGCCCCACGATCGACTCACGTACTTCCATAACGAGCACAGCGTCAACATCTCCGAGACTCAACCTCGCTACCAAAACCAACGATACCGCGCCAGCGTCAAACCTCGATTCGTTGCTCCGAAACTCAGCCTCGCTGCTCAACGACCGCCGGTGAGCCAAACTTCGATATTACTACACATCGCCGCGGGTTGCATGTAGTAGCCATCACCGAGCCTTCATCGCGGAGAAATTTGCATGCACCGAAGAAGCGTCGTCCAGCAGGTACCAACGCTAATACCTAGAACCGCAGCGGTGGAGAGTAGAGCACCGCCGTACAACTCCCAACATCGTCGCCCGCTCGATCGACCGACGGTTGCACGTCTGCGTCCTGAATAACCCATCCGGCATGTCGGCCAACTGCCGGACAGCTACCTGGCAGGTCTGTTCGGTGCCATAGAAATAGTGCATGTTAACGCCGAGACGCTGTAAGTACACCGCATGAATGTAATAGTACACCACCACCGATACAAGTGAATTCTAGAAGTAAGATAACTTTGCAACTCTTGACCACCAAAGCACGATCAGTGACGTCACTATTAGGGACAGAGAGGTTTTGAAATTCACGCACAGAGAGAGATTTTTTAAAGAGCTAGGAACAAATTAGAAATAAAATGCCTGTGGATAGATGATTTTCTTTCTTTTAAACTTTGTTCGTAATTGCAAAGCTACTTTCGAACACAATTTGTTACTTCACCAATAAAGAATTAGATGAATATATTGCAATTGATTCCGTAGATTTCTTTTATGCTATTTGAATTAGATTACCTGAAATTGGGGATTGGTGATTCGGCCTGTTAGGGGTAAGGGTTTAAGGTCTGGTAGATTCGTCTTGCTGTGGGGTTGAACAACGGCTAGTTGGGCAACTCGATCCGCAATTCCTCGCAGACGATAAGAACCGTCTGGCGCAGAGCTTGGAATTTTGGAGACCCCAACAAGACCCATCTTACAAGTACCTGGGAAGGATTCTGTAAGCAATTTCGACAAGAAACAACGGGTTCCGTTCACGCATTTTGCCTTTCCAATGCATAAAATGATTCATCTTTATCACATACAGAGGCGCCTCGACCATACGTTCTACCTGTTCATGGAACAGGTAACCATTTTTAGTTCAGAAGTAAGAAACTAATGTTTTTTTATTTTATTATCAGACTAAGGCCGGCGTGGCCTGTGCTGCACATAAAAGTCTTCCCCATTCAGCTCGGTCCATGGCTACACGTCGCCAACTACGCAGTCTACGGAGGGTCCACAGGTCATCTTCCACCTGATCGATCCACCATGCCCGCCGAGCACCACGCCTTCTTGTGCCCGTCGATAACCATTTTCACCGGGTTACTACGGGCTACGTGCCCGGCCCACCACAGTCGTCCGATTTTCGCGGTGTGAACGATGGATGGTTCTCCCAACAGCTGATGCAACTCGTGGTTCATTCGCCTCCTCCACGTACCGTCCGCCATCTGCACCCCACCATAGATGGTACACAGCACTTTCCTTTCGAAAACTCCAAGTGCGCGTTGGTCCTCCATGCGTCCAGGTCTCGTGTCCGTAGAGGACTACCGGTCTAATGACCTTTTGTAGATTGTCAGTTTGGTACGGAGGCGAACTCTATTCGATCGGAGCGTCTTGCGGAGTCCAAAGTATGTACGATTTCCAGCCACTATGCGTCTCCGAATTTCTCTGCTGGTATCATTTTCGGCAGTCACCAGTGAGCCCAAGTAAACAAATTCTTCTACCACCTCGATTTCGTCACCACCGATGCAAACTCGCGGTGGGTGGCTCACCGGTCTTCTCTTGAACCTCTTCCTATCCTGTACTTCGTCTTCGACGTGTTGACGACTAGTCCGATCCGCTTGGCTTCCCTCTTCAGTCTAGGCTTCCTCCATCTTCTCAAAGTTACGTGCCATAATATCTATGTCGTCGGCGAAGCCAAATTGCTGGACGGACTTATTGAAAATTGTACCACTCGTGTTAATCCCTGCTCTTCGTATTACCCCTTCCAAAGCGATGTTGAATAGCAGACACGAAAGACCATTACCTTGCCGTAACCCTCTGCGGGTTTCGAAAGGACTCGAGAATGGCCCTGAAACTCGAACTACGCACATCACCCGGTCCATCGTCGCTTTGATCAACCGTGTCAGTTTATCCGGAAATCCGTGTTCGTGCATTAGCTGCGATAAATAGATGATGTGTGGGCACGTTGTATTCGCGGCATTTCTGCAATACCTGACGTATGGCGAACACTTGGTCTGTGGTAGAGCGTTCACCCATAAATCCCGCCTAGTACTCTTGGTACTCTTGCAATTGGTGTTAGTCGGCGGCATAAAAGTTGGGAGAGTACCTTGTAGGCGGCGTTCAACAATGTGATTGCGCAGTAGTTGCTACAATCCAGCTTATCGCCCTTTTTGTAGATGGGACACACGACACCTTCCATCCACTCCTGCGGCAAAAATTCCTCCTTCCAAATCTTGGCAATGACCCAGTGCAGCGCTCTAGTCAGTGCCTCACCACCGTGTTTAAATAGCTCTCCTGGTAGTTGGTCAACCCCATGGGCTTTGTTGTTCTTCAGCCGGCCAATCTTCTCCTGGATTTCCTGGAGATCCGGAGCCGGTAGAATTATGTTCTGCGCACGTTCCCCCAGGTCCATCACCATACCGCTATCTTCGTCTGCCACATCGCCATTCAGGTGCTTTTCGTAGTGCTGCCGCCACCTTTGAATCACCTCACGCTCGTTCGTAAGAAGGTTCCCGTTTATGTCCTTACACATATCAGGCTGCGGCACGTGGCCCTTACGTGAACGGTTCAACTTCTCATAGAACTTTCGTGTGTTATTAGCGCGGTACAGTTGCTCCGTCTCTTCACGGTCTCGAACTTCCTGCTGACGCTTTTTCCTCCGGAAAATCGAGTTTTGTCTGTTCCGCGCGTTTATATCATGCCTCGTTTACCCTCGTGCGGTGTTGCAGCAATCTCGACCATGCTGCATTCTTCTCTTCTACTAACCTCTCACATTCGCCGTCATACCAGTCGTTTCTCTGATCCGTAGGCACCGTGCCAAGTGCATCGATTGCGGTGCTTCCAATGGCGGATCGAATATCTCTCCAGCCATCTTCAAGAGATGCTGCGTCTAACTACTATTCCATTTGGAAGTGCCACTTCTAGCTGCTGCGCGTATTCCTGGGCTAGTCTACCGTCTTGTAGCCGCCCAATATTAAGCCGCGGCGTCCGACTTCGACGCGTGTTGTACACCGTCGAGAGTTTTGAGCGCAGGCATACTGCAACGAGGTAGTGGTCGGATTCAATATTCGCACTGCGGTAAGTGCGGACGTTCGTGATGTCGGAGAAGAATTTACCGTCGATTAGAACGTGGTCGATTTGGTTTTCCGTTTCTTGGTTAGGTGATCTTCATGTGACCTTGTGGATATTTTTGTGGGGAAAGCAGGTACATCAGACTACCATTCCGCGGGAGGCTGCGAACTTTATACATTGTTGTCATTCGATACGGTGTGCAGACTATCCGGTCCGATGATTCCGGTCTATACATTTCCTCCCTTCCTACCTGTGCGTTCATGTCACCGATGACGATTTTGACGTCCCGCAGTGGGCATCCATCGTATGTCTGCTCCAACTGTGCGTAGAACGCTTCTTTCTCGTCGTCGGATCTCCCTTCATGTGGGCAGTGCACGTTGATGATGCTATAGTTGAAGAGACGGCCTTTAATCCTCAGCTTGCACATCCTTGCGTTGATTGGCTGTCACGCGTTGCGGCATCTTACCCAGCACTATGAATCCAGTTCTCAGCTCGTTGGTGGTGCCACAGCTTTGGCAGAAGGTAGCCGCTCGATGCCTGCTTTTCCACACTTTCTGTCCTGTCCAGCAAATCTCCTGCAGCGCCACGACGTCAAAGTTGCGGGGATGTAATTCATCGTAGATCATCCTGTCGCAACCTGCGAAACCTAGCGACTTCCAGTTCCATGTTCCAAGCTTCCAATCGTGATCCTTTATTTGTCGCCTAGGTCTTTGCCGATTATATCGAGTCGCATTATCTCTTATATTGTTCGTAATTATTGGTTTTCCAGGCGGCTTATTGGGCCTGCGCAAACTTCCTGTCTCGTCGGAGGGCCGTCGTGTCAGGGCTGTTTAGCGTCCCACCTAACACCAGGACTTGGGCTTGTGCGCTTTGAGCGGCACACGGTCGCTTTGGTGGGGCCTACTTGCGGATACATGCAGCTTTTTATAGAGGTTTAACAGGGCCCACTGTCAAACCCCACCACATCCTAGGCAAGCCCCACAACTCACAGATGACCTGGGAAGGGATCGTCAAGCCCTTGGATATAGTCCCTGCTGTCCTTGTAAGTTTACAATCGTTTAATCAGTGATATAGGGGAACTGGTCGTGGAATTCATCTCATGGCTCCGATATACATCCCATCAAAAACAAAGCAATGGGAACCAATTTGATTTGTTTCTTATTTTTGTGATTTTTTCGGCAGTGAGCACGCCAACACTTCAAACCATTCACTGGCGGATCCAGAGATCTGGTAATGATTGGATACCAGCATTTTTGGCGTAATTGGTTAATTTATAATTTGGCGTCACTAGTAAAGAACAATAATTGGAGAGATTAATCAATCAAGCGATAAATCAGGCAGTTTTAAATATAAAGTAATTTTAATAGCATTTTATCATCTAGAAATTATTCAGTAATTTATTGAAAACAAAATCTCTTTAAAATGTTTTTCCAAAAACTTCCAATTCCTGAAAGAGAGTATCAAAAGAAGTATGATAATGAATAGACTGTAATCTCGACATTTTGGGGAATTTTTTATCAAGCAATTCCAGTGTCAAAACCGAGTTTTACTACTGTCCAGAATTCTTCGGATTTCCTCAAGAATTCCTTGGGAATTTGCTTCAGGGACATTTTTCGTAAATATCTTAAATATTTCTTTAGGAAATAAATTTCAAAAATAATTTCAAAAATTCTTCCAAGAAGTCTTCCCGATATCATCGGAAATTCCATTCCCTCGGCAATTTCTGCTGTGAATCCTCCGAAATTTCCTCCAATAGTTCTTTCTAGATTTCAGGAATATCCTTAAAAATTCACGTGCAAACTCCTAACGAAATGCACAAAGCAACCAATTTCTTCAAGAATTTCTTTTGATATTCCTTCGAGAATTCTTTCGAAATTTCCTCCAGGGATTGCTTTGGAAGATCATCCGGAACTTACTTCGTACACAAATCAAGCAATTCCTTTGTATATTTCTCAAAACGTTCCTTTGAAAATAAAAAGAATCTAAGAAAATTTCGAAAAATGTTTAAGGAATAAGAAGAATTTCTTTCTAGAGATTCCGTAGGAATTTTTTGAGAAATTACTGGAATATTTAATTGCTGAAGCAATCCCTTGAAAAAGTTCAAAGGAATTCCTAAACCAATTTCTTCAGGAATTCCTAAAGCAATTTCCAAAGGAATTCTTAAATAAATTATCCTAAAAGAAGTTTGGAAGGTTTTCCAGAAAATTTCCTAAATTTATTAAGTCCTGAATTATTAAGTCCTTAATGAATTCACAAAAGAGTTTCTAAAAAAAATCTCAGCGGAATTTTTGAAGGGTTTTTTTTTTCAAACAATTCCTTAAGGATTTTCGAAGGTTTTTCTAGATTTTTTCTGTAGGATTTTTAAAGAAAATCTTTGAGGAATTTTGTAATGAATCACGAGAGGCATTTCCGATGAATTACTTACAGTAATTTACGACGTTATTCCTGGTGGATTGAAAGTGTGCTCGAATGAATTTCTGAATAACTAGGACCGAATTAACTACTGGAGGTAATTTTTACGAAAAAATGTCTGTAGGATTTTCCGAATGAACTTTTGGATGAATTCGTGAAATATCGCCTGGATGAATAGGGGATTGTCCTCGGTTGTGGGCCGGCCTCGGTTCTGGGCCACCCTGAATAATTGTTGACGCTTGACAGATAGGGTAGAGAACCATTTGGGCAGCACCCCCTATTCCCGTCAGCAACGTTCATTACTCGAGCGTATTACAATCGAATTGATTGTTTTTTTTAGAACATGGTTAGTTTCTGTCGATATCTAGTGATGTACAAAAAATCAAGCCATTTGGTTTCAACGCGGTTGAGTAATTATCATTGCGGACGGAAATAGGGGGTGCTGCCCAAATGGTTCCGCTCCCTATGACAAATATGAGCAATGTCAAACTTGTAGCAAGACACCACAAAGCAAGAAAATAAAAAAATCGGGATTTTTTTTTTCTGTTCCTAAATTTGGTAATTTTTCAAGTGCGATAAATCGAAGCAAAACATTGAAAAGAGGTGAGTTATATATTTTGTAACTTACTACGTTTAGTGTACTTCATGATGTGATACTAAATTTTAGTGAAATGTTAGTGTTACGTAAATTTAATGAACAAACGAAAAATGTCTATCATTCCCTGGTGGGCCAATAAATTACCTAAATGTTGGCCACCGCAAACTCTACCCATTGCAGTGGTTGTGATCGTTCCGTGTATTTCAAGCGCGCTGGCATGACAACCAGCTATTTCACATGCAAGAATAAGGCCGATACAAATAATTAAAACAAATTATGCCCCCCCTCTGATTTTTTGACCAAAAACAATATTTTAAAGGGGGTAGCAAAAAAAATGGATTTTCAAAACATTCTTTAACAAATCCGAGAAGTTTTTTGATTTTTTCAATTTTAATATTTATTTTTTATCCCCCCCCCCCCCCCCTTGACCTTTCGGAGAGCAGTAGGACATAATTTCAATATAATATTTGTAACGGCCTAATTTACTTTAATTTTGCAATTGAAGCCCATTAAACTTCTTGGGCCCACGCCCAAGCTTCTCAAAATATAAATAAATTTTCTTTTTTCATCAATTCATGGGCAAAAATCAATACTCTATAAAAGTAGCTGCAACTTTTTTCCGTTTGTTCGAAAAAACATAGTTACTTTAGAGAAAAGTTAGCTAAGGTCTGTAGCTTTCCATTGGTGTTCATTTTACTGCATAATGTTGACTTGAAAAAAAAAATTGAGCGAAATACGCAACCCGGCCCACAACCGGAGACACTCCACTACTTTAAGAAATCGACTGCAATTCCGATATATATATATATATATTTTTCCAGGTTCAAAACAGGATTTTGTTTTATGATTGTTCTGAAATTGTCGATCGAAACCCGGAGAAATTTCCGAAGGAAAGTAGAAATTTAGAAATGGAAGAAAAGGAATGTAAAAATCTAGAAATTTATATGAAAATTCCAATAGGTTTTTGTTTGGAAATAATAGTGAAAATTGTTTCATGAATTCCTTTGATAATTTCTTAGGAAATTCCTTCAGAAATTCATTAAAAAAATTCTACTAGAAAATCTATTCTAATTGTGCTTTAAAATTTGCTTCAAGAATTCATTCGGAATTTCCTCCTGAAATACATTTGGGAATTCCACCAGGAAGTTCTTCCAAAAATGATTCAAAAAATCATACAAAACTTCTTTCTGGAACTCCTCTAGGAATAATTTATGAAATTCCTCCAGAAATTCCTTAGTAAAACAATATAAAATTCCTTCCAAAAATTCTTGCAGAATTCTTGATGAAAATTATTGAAGAATAAAATAGTTAATCTTAAAGGAATTCAACCGAAATTTCATACGATTTCCTAACAGAATTTCGAAAACAAAGGATTTTTTCGCAGGAATTCCAAAAAGAATTTCCAAATTAAATGACCGAAAGATTTTTGAAAGAATTTCTAAATGATTCTGTTAAGATTCCCGAAAATATGCTCAAAACAAAATCCGAAGTAATTTCTAGACCAACATTTGAAAAGGGCGTAACAGCCAAAATTTATTGTTTCTGATTCTTCGTCTTCATATATAGCTATGAGGGCCCTCCTTGGCCGTGCGGTAAGACGCGCGTCTACAAAGCAAGACCGTGCTGAGAGTGGCTGGGTTCGATTCCCGGTGCCGGTCTAGGCAATTTTTGGATTGGAAATTGTCTTGACTTGCCTGGGCATAAAAATATCATCGTGCTAGCTTCATGATATACGAATGAATTTATGCTCGTTTGTTTACGTTTTAGCATAGCATAGCATATGTGATTGTACAAATCGTGGGTGGCTACACAATGCTCAATTGAGCAATCTACTGTCTATTGTCGCAAATTGGTACTTGGGATTAGTACCTTTTCCTATACAGTAGCAGTTGTATACCTGGCTCAGTCCTTACAATCCCGGAAGGACAGGCAGGAAAGTTAGTTCAACATCTACCACTGAAGATGCAGGAAACCCATACTACCTTCATAAATGTATCGGAAGGAAAATTTGTGTTAGTGGAAAGGTGAATAATAGGGAGCTCTATTCGACAATATAGAGCGTTTGTCAGTAACAGTATATGATGTAAAAATAATAAAATATATTCATCAATTTACTTACAGAACCGTCCTAAGGAAAAACAAAACAAAACACAAAATTTCGGCAAATCGCTTTGATCGTTCTGCCGTCCGAAACAAGAGCCAACTCGCATTGAACTAATTAACTTTATTACCGGCCACGCAGTGCAAAACACAAAATTTCGGCAAATCGCGCGCTCGTTCTGCCGTCCGAAACAAGAGCCAACACGTCTTATGCTCGTTTGTTTACGTTTTGCACTGAAAATGTATGTTTCCCCCCCGCGCTGGTTATTCCTATCTACTGACGAAGTCGGATAACCTGTACATAAAAAACCTTGCACTAAGCTGCTAGGCGGCTCTGTCCCAGTGTGTGGATGTAATGGCAGTAAAAAGAAGAAGAAGAAGATATGTAGACGAGGAATCAGAAGGAATAAATGTTGGCGATTACGCCCTTTTCAAATGTTGGTCTAGATTTCAAAAGAAATCTCCAATGGTCTAAAGATTTTCTGGAAGAGTTGCTGAAAAAATCGCGAGGAATGACGGAAGGAATACCGAAAAAAATTCGAAAAATCGAGAAGATGTTCTGAAGAAATTCTCAAGGGAAATTTGGAAGGAAATTTGAGAAATTACTGGAAGAAGTCCCAAATTATGTTCCGAAGAAATACCTAAACCAATTTCCGAAGAAATTCTTAATCCCAATACAATTTTCTTTTGAGAAATGCTTTGAAAATGTCTTTGGAAATATCTATCAAAAATCCTTCGGAAACTTCTTTGAGAATACCTACCGAAATTGTTCCAGAAAAATCTCCCGAAATTCTTTTAGCAAAATTTTTCTTATGACTTTCTTTATTTAGGAACTTCTCCCTTTTTTAAAAAATCCCTTCCAAAACTCTAGGAGAAAGTTCTTGGAACTCCTTTGAATTTCGTCCAGCAATTGGGTTGTTTAGCAAAGAAAAATATGAGGTTTTTTATAGTTTAACATAAAGAGCATGCTTTTCTGATCTCCAACATATTTTTATTTTGTTTGTAAACCTTTTATTTACATTTTTGTATAGCAAACAATAAGCCATTTCAATCGATAAAATGACACTAACATTCATAGAATGACAGTTGGCCCATGCAGCATAAGAACAAATTTTTAGTCCCATATAAATTTAAAATACAAATTAAAAATAGTTCCGGGGCTCCAAAAATTCTGAAAATTTGAGGTTAGGCTCAGTTTTTTATGCAGATTCAGAATATGTTAAAACATATATACCCCTAAACAACCCAATTCTTTCAAATTTTAATAAATTCCCTGAAACCTTTGGATATGGCTTAAGAAATTCTTCCAGAACTCTCTTCAAAAATACATACAGAAATTCTTTTAGGAATCATTCAGAAACTACTTCAAGGGTTACTTCAAATATTCCATGTTTGAAATTTCCTCTTAAAATTTACTCTTTCGAGAATTCCTTCACATATTTCAATCTCTAATAATTTTCCAAAAAAAAAAATACCAACAAAATTTCCGAAAACCCAAAGGAATGTCTGGAGGAATGACGAAACGATTTTTTTCGAAAAGATTTTTTGAAGGAATTTCTGAAGAAATTCTTACCGAAAGTCTAGGAGTCTAAATATTTCATTAGGTTAAATTTGCAAATTGGCGGAAAATTAGTTTTTTTTTTAAACAATTTGGCGTATTTAATTAAATTTCAGGCAAAATATTCAATTTGGTAAGTCACGTGCCCCATCGTGCCCCAACTTAACTCCGCCAAAACCATTCACACCAACACAAAGCAGCCGCATTCCAACAAATGATACATAGAATCGAGACTTTTCCACCTAGCGTCACAAACAGAAAGAATTAAATTACATTTTTGAAACAGCTAGACTAAACGGATACTAAACTAGATCCATTTTGATTATAATATAACTAGGCCATTACGCTCTGAACTAAGAAAATTTTGGTATCGAATTAGTATTCAGTAGCAGGAACAATCAACTTAAAACATTACTTGGAAGCATAAAAGACCCCGTTGACCCCTTTGGAAAATCTGGATAAAATATCATGCCCTCACTAACCTCATGCCCTCTGCTAACTTAGCTTGATTGACTGCACCCATCGTAGTTGCTAGTCGTGATTGGCCGAGAAACAACAAATAATGCAGAGCTCATCAATTGAATAGTTTTCTCGGAACTAGAAAGCTACACTTACCATGAACAACTGGAAAAAAAATCGAAGGAATTCTGAGTGGAATATATGAATAAATTTTTGGAGGAATTTCAGAAGGAGCAACCAGGGGAATTTGCAAAGTACCTACCTGAGGAGCTCCTGATAGGATTCCTGGAAGAATTTCTGATGCAATGCCTGATGGAAGTTCATAAGCAACATTTGGAGGAATTTTCGTATTAATTTCGAATGAATTTTCGGGAGCAATTTTGGAAGCAATTTCAGGAGCAATTTCCGGTGGAATTTCTGGAGGAAAGTGCGAACGAAATTTAGAAAGAATTTCCGATGGAATTTCTGAAGTAATTTCTGGGAGTCGACCGTGTACTTTTCCCATGATCTTTGTTCGCTTGAAAATTTACAATGCATGCCGCATCCTGACCGAACAGTGAACCAATTGTCTACGATATGCGTTTTTATAGGGAAACCGCGTTTCCCGATGAAAACAAAGCCTTATAAATTAAAATTGGTTTGCACTCGATTCTGTGGAGAGTATCGTGGAAATAAGCGAGCGGGAGTCTACGATGGTTCACCACATGCATTTGACTGACGGTAATGAATTATTGGCAGTGGCTGGTTTCCTACCCGCCGCTTCCACATCCAGGCGCTATCGTATATGCGCAAATAGCCAGCAAGAGTTAACCGCCAGAAATTTGTATGGCGAAAGACATCTAACGCGGGTTTTTTCAAAATTAGGAACTTTTATGAAAAACTCTTTGGTACCGGTTATGAAGGATGGTGTCCGCTACTACGCCTACCTACTGATTTCAGAAAGTTAACTCCTAGTGTGCCGCTGTAAGCACGCTCAAAGCAGACGATTCATTGCCACGATTGCATTGAATAGCATTTTGGTGGCTGTCCGTTGTGGTTCATAAAAAGCCTACATCGATGCTTTCAAATCTATTGGATGTTGCCTTTACATAATTCCAACCAAGGAGTATTTCACTGCCACACATATTCCATGCTTAAAACATTTGAATTTTCAATTTATTTGCTTATATTCAGTATGCTGCTTTCACAAGGCACTGTCTATGCCTTTGCTCGTTTTACATCATTTTCACCTTCTGAATTGTTTATGTTGCATTCGCAATGTATTCGTATTGGTAACTCAGATAAGATGTGACAAAGCCGACGTAGCTTGTCGTCCCCTTGACCTAAACGTTCAAACTCAGATATCTACTACATGCAGGAATATTATCAGATTGTAAAGGTGAACTGTCGTATATGACCAACTATTTGTTATGCACACACATACGCTCAAATCCACAAATTAGCGCAAAAGAAAGCACAGGGCCAGAAAACAGGATTCATGAGTGACTTCATTCTGGAACAGCAATATTTTAAACAGTAGCCGTAGAGGAGTGGATAGCGTACCCGCAACATTCTGACGGTTTTGTTCAAGCTCTAGGTTCAAATCCTGGAGGAAACCACAGGGAGGGGGAAAGGGGGTGGGGCATTTTTAAACCGAATGGTTGACTGTTTTTTGTACGCACAGTTGATGGTAACTATCATACTGAGACCCATGTAGGCGAATCCGAGTTTTAATGAGCTACATTGGACCAAAACAAATGTTTGCTAGTTGTCGACTTAGTGTGACTAAACAGGAAGGACGGCAGGGCTGCACCTCCAGCGGGTACCGCGCATAGACACGAGGGCAATGTTGTCCGCTCCACACCAAATAGTGCGTCGATGGGCCTGTTTGTTGGAAGTTAAAAATATTGGTACATATTACAGCTAACTATTCTTTGTCGATTGTTAGTACCATTGGATAGCTGAACCAATCTGACTAGCAAGCGCGGTAGTCCATTAAATTATTTTGCCAAATTATGCTTCAGCAAGCTTCAATTGGCGATAGTTAATGCGTCATGTTGTAGTGCATGTATGGTTTCATCACCAGCAACGGTTTGACACTTGTAGTAAGTATCCTAGGTCACTTAGTCACGCGAACAGGAACGACATTAGCAATCCTATACTTTTGAATCGACTGTAGAGTGTGATGCTACTTCTAGTAGGCCAGACAAATGACACAACGTTAACTGTTAACTTTGCGGCAACTGTGCATTATCCGTGTACTCAGTGTATAAGTGCATGCGATATAGGTTATTGTTTTGTTTTTCTCAACTAATGGCTAGACAAGTTGCTTCGATTTTCCTCAAACGGAGAGAGTTGGAGTTTTTCAACCAACTGCAGGGTAGGGTCAATTGTTGTTATACTTAAGAGTCGGCTATTGGTATCGAGGACTAAATACGATGAATCCTTGAATAACCACAGCCCGTTGTTCTAGCTTTGAAAAAGAAGAAGAAAAAAAAAAGAAACAGAAACAAGACAGAAAAAGGATTAAGCCAGGGATCGGTTTGGTAGATCTTACTTCGTAATACACTACGTGAAAATGATCTACCCAGCATAACGGGCGGCAGAGTAGTAGTACTAGTATGGGCACCACTAGTCGATTTGACGTTGTTGTGCGCTTGGTTACGACACTTATGTGCCGGATTAATCGCAACTTATCATGACGTGGATCATATTGGAAATTACTTACAATTTCCTAGTTGAAATTATACAACATCGTTGAAAGTTTACTGAAACTCCCGGCACAATTTCACCCGCCAGCACTGGGAAGGACTTTGTTTGAGACCCGGTCTCACACACCAGGCACCAAAATGACGGCCATGTTTAGCGGCAACCGGACAGAGAAACAATTAAAGTTTCCAAACGCACTGTCGTCGAGCCTGTTGTCATTGTTTCAATAGCGACTATTGATTGTTTTTCGGAAGAGGAGCATCAACCAGAGACACGGGAGTGCAATTGCGTCATGCTTACGCTATGCCGTCGTTCATACCAGCGTGTTGGAGTATCGAGGAATTGTCAGCAGAACTCATGCACTCACTAATAAAATCAACAACCTAGGATAAAACTTTTCCTAACGAACGGAAAAATGTATTTTAAAAACATACTGCCAGAAAAACGTACAAATCTCTGCGAACACTGTTTCAGTCGACGACGATGCACGCATCCCTAACACAGACATCAGAATCGAGCGCTGCACTGTTTCCTAGTTTGCCTTTATTTAAGCCCATCCTAACAAATCTATCACGTGAGTGTTCGCCCTATCAATTCGAGATGTCTGAAGTCGCCACCGAAGCCGCTGCAGCAGCTCCTGCTGCCTCCCCAGCCAAGACCAAGAAACCAAGGGCACCGAAGGGAGAAGGCAAGCCCAAGAAGCCATCGACTCATCCCCGGTGAACGATATGGTTGTTTCCGCCATCAAGACCCTGAAGGAACGCAATGGATCGTCCCTGCAGGCGATCAAAAGTATATCGCTGCCAACTACAAATGCGATGTCGCCAAGCTTGCTCCATTCCTCAAGAAGGTCTTGAAGAACGGTGTCGAGAAGGGCACGTTTGTTCAAACCAAGGGAACTGGGGCCTCTGGATCGTTCAAGTTGAAGGCCGAAGCTAAAAGGCTGCCGCAGAGAAGAAACCGAAAAGGCCGGTGAGAAGAAACCAAAGGCTGCCGGAGCGAAGACAAAGAAGGCAACCAAGAAGCCAGCCGGCGAGAAGAAAGCCAAGAAGCCAGCTGGTGAGAAGAAAGCCAAGAAACCTGCTGCGGCGAAAAAGGCCAAGGCAGCTGGTGCCAAAGCAGCCAAGAAAGCGGGAGGCGTAAAGAAGGCCGCTGCTCCCAAGCAGAAAGCCACCAAGCCATCCAAGACCGCGGCCAAGAAGCCAAAACCCTGAAGCCGAAAAAAGGCTGCCCCAGCCAAAAAGCTGCCCCAAAGAAAGCCGCCGCCAAGAAGTAAAGTTCCAACTTTCGGTAGCATCGTTTGCCGTACTGCACACCAGTGCACTACCATACACACCCAATCAGTCCTTTTCAGGGCTACCAATCTGGCTTTCAAGCAAAAGAGTTACAATTGATAGTTTTCTTGCATAGGTACCCACAACGAGCTTTGCATTGCATTGCTGATTGCTACGTTTCGTTCGTCTAATTTTATTTACGTCTGATTCGGATATCAATTCATTAATGCCTCATTCGGTTATGGATACTATACTCTGTTATGACCTAGCCTTGCATAAATGGTAAAATACCAAAGGAGTACCAACAATTTGCAGGCAAAAAAAAAACACTGCAGACAATAACATACGCTGTGTTTTACAATAGCACATTTTGTTATTCGTTTGGTATTGAAATATCTGAATAATACGAGGCGAACCGGTCCAGGGCCGAAAACCTCATTAATAAAGATATTAATAATAATATCTGAATAATATAAACTATGCCTAATTATGAGGTATGGTCTATATTCGCTTTTTTTTTCTTCCATTTTACGAATTTACTTTTTACTGCGCTGTCAATAAAATTACTAACTCTGCAAAGTTATCTTTGCCTTCCACCATTGAACGTGGAACGAAGTGAATGCATGTTTGCATGATATACGAAGATATAATAAATTTAATTTTTACTGCATGTCAACGGCACATATTTGGTCAACCTAGTGTACCTACTGAGGCGATTGTGCGTTTTTTTTTTTTTTTTCTGCCAGAGACTCGATCGGTTCAAGTTCGGCGTAGTGCGCATCTATCGAAACGAATCGAATTGCGGATGTGACGGAATGCGTAGCCGCGTTTATCCCAATGACTGTCACTGAGCAAAGCAAACGGAAACGTTCCAACCATCCACTTACTAACACTGCTGTTACGATTTATTTCAACCACCAATATACATGATACTCGAGCTACAGGGCTACAGAAAATATTCTAGCTTCAACTCCTTTGGGGAATGTGTTTGGTGGCCCTGAAAAGGGCCGTTTTGAGAGAGGAGGGGGGCAATGCGTATGCAATTTAGCCTCCGAAACCGTACAGGGTACGTCCCTGACGCTTCAGAGCGTAGACGACATCCATGGCGGTAACGGTCTTGCGCTTGGCGTGTTCAGTGTACGTGACGGCATCACGGATGACATTTTCCAGGAACACCTTCAACACACCACGGGTTTCCTCGTAGATGAGACCGGAGATGCGCTTGACTCCACCACGACGAGCCAGACGGCGGATGGCGGGCTTGGTGATACCTTGGATGTTATCACGCAAAACCTTGCGATGACGCTTGGCGCCACCCTTTCCGAGTCCTTTGCCTCCTTTGCCACGGCCAGTCATTGTTGCTGTTTGCTACTGTGCTCGATTACGGACGAAACGAAACTAATGCTTTCCGTCGATGATGGCAGTCTCTTTTATACCTCCGCTAGCGGTAGGTTCTTCTTGCTATTATTATTTTACTTATTCTTTCGTCGCTTGCGATTGGCTGCGCCCGGCCGAACGAAGCATATAAAAACGAACCACCGACAGGCAACCCTCATTCTTCGGCTTCGTTTCAACGTACTCGTTTCGATAGGAAGGAAACTAATCAACTACAATGGCTCGTACCAAGCAGACCGCTCGTAAGTCCACCGGAGGAAAGGCTCCTCGCAAGCAGCTGGCTACCAAAGCCGCTCGTAAGAGCGCCCCAGCCACCGGAGGAGTCAAGAAGCCGCATCGTTATCGGCCAGGAACGGTTGCTCTGCGTGAGATCCGTCGCTATCAGAAATCCACCGAGCTGCTGATCCGCAAGCTGCCTTTCCAGCGTCTGGTGCGTGAAATTGCTCAGGATTTCAAGACAGATTTGCGCTTCCAGAGCTCGGCTGTCATGGCCCTGCAAGAAGCTAGCGAGGCCTATCTGGTCGGTCTGTTCGAAGATACGAACCTGTGCGCCATCCACGCCAAGCGTGTTACCATCATGCCCAAGGACATCCAGCTGGCTCGCCGTATCCGTGGTGAACGTGCTTAAATTATTCCATTCAACCGCATTCCGTTTGAATCTTACTACCAACGGCCCTTTTCAGGGCCACTAAATACATTTCCCGAGAGAGTTAAACAATTTTCCCTACCAACTACTGAGAAGTACAGTCCTTTTTGTAGCAGAAAAATCCACTCTGACGGGACTGCAATTTTATTCCGGAAATCCCACTATAGGATGCCGGGTGGCGAGCGTCAGTTTCAAACTGCGCTAACAGCAACAGTCAGTTTTATTTAGCATTCAGTTTTATTTTCATTTTTAGTTGAAGCTAAGTTAGTACAATATGTTTCCAGTACAAGTGTCACTGCCCTTGGGCACAATTTTAAACGTAATTTGTTAGCCTTATATACATGCGTAGGAAGAGTAAATAGAGCGGGTTTGGAAACGCTTGATGCGGATGGATGCGAATGGATATTAAGATTCTATACAAAACAGCAAAATGCACGGGCAATCAGCAATAACCTAGTTCCGGGGGATGCTAAACGGGCATTAATTACCGCCAACTAGCTCGAGCACACATACACGCTCACGAGCTTACTAGGTAGGTCGGTGGGCAACATTTTGCCGAACAATTTCCCATACTGCAATGGAAATCTGCCACTGAGCCAGTCACGGCGCAGCGGTAAGGTTTTTGGCATTGCGCGATGCGAATGGAAGAAAAGTTACCACAACAAACTCTTTCGTAGGAAAATCAACATGGTCGTCCTGAAAAGGACGGTTTTTGGGTTTTGGGTGCGGGCACACGGAGAAGCAGCTTATGCCTTCTTCTCGGTCTTCTTGGGCAGCAGAACAGCCTGGATGTTGGGCAAAACACCACCCTGGGCGATGGTGACACCGGACAGCAGTTTGTTCAACTCTTCGTCGTTGCGGATGGCCAACTGCAGATGACGGGGGATGATTCTGGTCTTCTTGTTGTCACGAGCGGCATTTCCTGCCAACTCGAGTACTTCAGCAGCCAGATATTCCATCACGGCAGCCAAGTACACTGGGGCACCGGCACCAACGCGCTCGGCGTAGTTGCCCTTCCTGAGCAGACGGTGGATACGACCGACTGGGAACTGCAGTCCGGCGCGGTTGGAACGGGACTTTGCCTTTCCCTTAACTTTGCCTCCTTTGCCACGGCCAGACATTGTGGGATAGTAGTGTTGTGTTTAAAACAGCGAAACGAAACGACTTCAACGGGTACGTGAACTGTACTGATGGCGAACGAGCGAATAGGCGGCTATTTTATAGTAGCACGGCGCTGCGACGGACCGAAACAAGGGTGAAAACAACGAATAAAACGGAATAGCAAACACGCCGAAGGGGAGGAACCGCAAGCGCTAGCGTACGGGTATAAAATTGTACCTCTCCGGTCGATTGTCATCAGTTTCAGTTTCAGCTTGGATCGAGACAAACCTCTAACCACTACGATGGCACCGAAAACCAGCGGAAAGGCCGCCAAGAAATCAGGCAAGGCCCAGAAGAACATTGTCAAGGGAGACAAGAAGAAGAAGAAGCAGCGCAGGAAGGAAAGCTACGCCATCTACATCTACAAGGTGTTGAAGCAAGTCCATCCCGACACTGGTGTTTCGTCGAAGGCCATGAGCATCATGAACAGCTTCGTGAACGATATCTTCGAACGCATCGCCGCCGAAGCTTCTCGTTTGGCTCACTACAACAAGCGCTCGACCATCACGTCCCGCGAAATTCAAACAGCCGTTCGACTCCTGCTCCCAGGAGAGTTGGCCAAGCACGCCGTCTCTGAAGGTACCAAGGCAGTCACCAAGTACACCAGCTCCAAGTAAATGATGACCGACGCAGTACACTACCCAAAAAGGCCCTTTTCAGGGCCACTACAATCTTCACGAAAAAGAGTTTATTCCGGAATATGATTCTAATGCTACGGTTTCCAGGGTTTGATGACATGTAAGCGTGAAGCACGCTCGCAAACATTCTTTCCTGTGCTTGCAGCTACTAGCTGAACGACAGTTCTATTTCCAATCATTTTTGCCCCTCTATCCACCATGCTAGCGATAATGTCTACTTTTTTTTTTTTTTTTTCTGGTTCAGTTGCTAATAGTTAGGATTTTCGGCCACGCAAATGTTGCCCCGGATCGAAACGTTGGCAATGATTTGAAATTATCAACATTTTCATGTGACTGAAAAACTTTTTCATTTTTAAACCGAATGGTTGACTGTTTTTTGTACGCACAGTTGATGGTAACTATCATACTGAGACCCATGTAGGCGAATCCGAGTTTTAATGAGCTACATTGGACCAAAACAAATGTTTGCTAGTTGTCGACTTAGTGTGACTAAACAGGAAGGACGGCAGGGCTGCACCTCCAGCGGGTACCGCGCATAGACACGAGGGCAATGTTGTCCGCTCCACACCAAATAGTGCGTCGATGGGCCTGTTTGTTGGAAGTTAAAAATATTGGTACATATTACAGCTAACTATTCTTTGTCGATTGTTAGTTCCATTGGATAGCTGAACCAATCTGACTAGCAAGCGCGGTAGTCCATTAAATTATTTTGCCAAATTATGCTTCAGCAAGCTTCAATTGGCGATAGTTAATGCGTCATGTTGTAGTGCATGTATGGTTTCATCACCAGCAACGGTTTGACACTTGTAGTAAGTATCCTAGGTCACTTAGTCACGCGAACAGGAACGACATTAGCAATCCTATACTTTTGAATCGACTGTAGAGTGTGATGCTACTTCTAGTAGGCCAGACAAATGACACAACGTTAACTGTTAACTTTGCGGCAACTGTGCATTATCCGTGTACTCAGTGTATAAGTGCATGCGATATAGGTTATTGTTTTGTTTTTCTCAACTAATGGCTAGACAAGTTGCTTCGATTTTCCTCAAACGGAGAGAGTTGGAGTTTTTCAACCAACTGCAGGGTAGGGTCAATTGTTGTTATACTTAAGAGTCGGCTATTGGTATCGAGGACTAAATACGATGAATCCTTGAATAACCACAGCCCGTTGTTCTAGCTTTGAAAAAGAAGAAGAAAAAAAAAAGAAACAAAAACAAGACAGAAAAAGGATTAAGCCAGGGATCGGTTTGGTAGATCTTACTTCGTAATACACTACGTGAAAATGATCTACCCAGCATAACGGGCGGCAGAGTAGTAGTACTAGTATGGGCACCACTAGTCGATTTGACGTTGTTGTGCGCTTGGTTACGACACTTATGTGCCGGATTAATCGCAACTTATCATGACGTGGATCATATTGGAAATTACTTACAATTTCCTAGTTGAAATTATACAACATCGTTGAAAGTTTACTGAAACTCCCGGCACAATTTCACCCGCCAGCACTGGGAAGGACTTTGTTTGAGACCCGGTCTCACACACCAGGCACCAAAATGACGGCCATGTTTAGCGGCAACCGGACAGAGAAACAATTAAAGTTTCCAAACGCACTGTCGTCGAGCCTGTTGTCATTGTTTCAATAGCGACTATTGATTGTTTTTCGGAAGAGGAGCATCAACCAGAGACACGGAGTGCAATTGCGTCATGCTTACGCTATGCCGTCGTTCATACCAGCGTGTTGGAGTATCGAGGAATTGTCAGCAGAACTCATGCACTCACTAATAAAATCAACAACCTAGGATAAAACTTTTCCTAACGAACGGAAAAATGTATTTTAAAAACATACTGCCAGAAAAACGTACAAATCTCTGCGAACACTGTTTCAGTCGACGACGATGCACGCATCCCTAACACAGACATCAGAATCGAGCGCTGCACTGTTTCCTAGTTTGCCTTTATTTAAGCCCATCCTAACAAATCTATCACGTGAGTGTTCGCCCTATCAATTCGAGATGTCTGAAGTCGCCACCGAAGCCGCTGCAGCAGCTCCTGCTGCCTCCCCAGCCAAGACCAAGAAACCAAGGGCACCGAAGGGAGAAGGCAAGCCCAAGAAGCCATCGACTCATCCCCGGTGAACGATATGGTTGTTTCCGCCATCAAGACCCTGAAGGAACGCAATGGATCGTCCCTGCAGGCGATCAAAAGTATATCGCTGCCAACTACAAATGCGATGTCGCCAAGCTTGCTCCATTCCTCAAGAAGGCCTTGAAGAACGGTGTCGAGAAGGGCACGTTTGTTCAAACCAAGGGAACTGGGGCCTCTGGATCGTTCAAGTTGAAGGCCGAAGCTAAAAGGCTGCCGCAGAGAAGAAACCGAAAAAGGCCGGTGAGAAGAAACCAAAGGCTGCCGGAGCGAAGACAAAGAAGGCAACCAAGAAGCCAGCCGGCGAGAAGAAAGCCAAGAAGCCAGCTGGTGAGAAGAAAGCCAAGAAACCTGCTGCGGCGAAAAAGGCCAAGGCAGCTGGTGCCAAAGCAGCCAAGAAAGCGGGAGGCGTAAAGAAGGCCGCTGCTCCCAAGCAGAAAGCCACCAAGCCATCCAAGACCGCGGCCAAGAAGCCAAAACCCTGAAGCCGAAAAAGGCTGCCCCAGCCAAAAAGCTGCCCCAAAGAAAGCCGCCGCCAAGAAGTAAAGTTCCAACTTTCGGTAGCATCGTTTGCCGTACTGCACACCAGTGCACTACCATACACACCCAATCAGTCCTTTTCAGGGCTACCAATCTGGCTTTCAAGCAAAAGAGTTACAATTGATAGTTTTCTTGCATAGGTACCCACAACGAGCTTTGCATTGCATTGCTGATTGCTACGTTTCGTTCGTCTAATTTTATTTACGTCTGATTCGGATATCAATTCATTAATGCCTCATTCGGTTATGGATACTATACTCTGTTATGACCTAGCCTTGCATAAATGGTAAAATACCAAAGGAGTACCAACAATTTGCAGGCAAAAAAAAAAACACTGCAGACAATAACATACGCTGTGTTTTACAATAGCACATTTTGTTATTCGTTTGGTATTGAAATATCTGAATAATACGAGGCGAACCGGTCCAGGGCCGAAAACCTCATTAATAAAGATATTAATAATAATATCTGAATAATATAAACTATGCCTAATTATGATTTTTTGTTTATATTCGCTTTTTTTTTCTTCCATTTTACGAATTTACTTTTTACTGCGCTGTCAATAAAATTACTAACTCTGCAAAGTTATCTTTGCCTTCCACCATTGAACGTGGAACGAAGTGAATGCATGTTTGCATGATATACGAAGATATAATAAATTTAATTTTTACTGCATGTCAACGGCACATATTTGGTCAACCTAGTGTACCTACTGAGCCGAATGTTCCTTTTTTTTTTTTCTTCTGCCAGAGACTCGATCGGTTCAAGTTCGGCGTAGTGCGCATCTATCGAAACGAATCGAATTGCGGATGTGACGGAATGCGTAGCCGCGTTTATCCCAATGACTGTCACTGAGCAAAGCAAACGGAAACGTTCCAACCATCCACTTACTAACACTGCTGTTACGATTTATTTCAACCACCAATATACATGATACTCGAGCTACAGGGCTACAGAAAATATTCTAGCTTCAACTCCTTTGGGGAATGTGTTTGGTGGCCCTGAAAAGGGCCGTTTTGAGAGAGGAGGGGGGCAATGCGTATGCAATTTAGCCTCCGAAACCGTACAGGGTACGTCCCTGACGCTTCAGAGCGTAGACGACATCCATGGCGGTAACGGTCTTGCGCTTGGCGTGTTCAGTGTACGTGACGGCATCACGGATGACATTTTCCAGGAACACCTTCAACACACCACGGGTTTCCTCGTAGATGAGACCGGAGATGCGCTTGACTCCACCACGACGAGCCAGACGGCGGATGGCGGGCTTGGTGATACCTTGGATGTTATCACGCAAAACCTTGCGATGACGCTTGGCGCCACCCTTTCCGAGTCCTTTGCCTCCTTTGCCACGGCCAGTCATTGTTGCTGTTTGCTACTGTGCTCGATTACGGACGAAACGAAACTAATGCTTTCCGTCGATGATGGCAGTCTCTTTTATACCTCCGCTAGCGGTAGGTTCTTCTTGCTATTATTATTTTACTTATTCTTTCGTCGCTTGCGATTGGCTGCGCCCGGCCGAACGAAGCATATAAAAACGAACCACCGACAGGCAACCCTCATTCTTCGGCTTCGTTTCAACGTACTCGTTTCGATAGGAAGGAAACTAATCAACTACAATGGCTCGTACCAAGCAGACCGCTCGTAAGTCCACCGGAGGAAAGGCTCCTCGCAAGCAGCTGGCTACCAAAGCCGCTCGTAAGAGCGCCCCAGCCACCGGAGGAGTCAAGAAGCCGCATCGTTATCGGCCAGGAACGGTTGCTCTGCGTGAGATCCGTCGCTATCAGAAATCCACCGAGCTGCTGATCCGCAAGCTGCCTTTCCAGCGTCTGGTGCGTGAAATTGCTCAGGATTTCAAGACAGATTTGCGCTTCCAGAGCTCGGCTGTCATGGCCCTGCAAGAAGCTAGCGAGGCCTATCTGGTCGGTCTGTTCGAAGATACGAACCTGTGCGCCATCCACGCCAAGCGTGTTACCATCATGCCCAAGGACATCCAGCTGGCTCGCCGTATCCGTGGTGAACGTGCTTAAATTATTCCATTCAACCGCATTCCGTTTGAATCTTACTACCAACGGCCCTTTTCAGGGCCACTAAATACATTTCCCGAGAGAGTTAAACAATTTTCCCTACCAACTACTGAGAAGTACAGTACTTTTTGTAGCAGAAAAATCCACTCTGACGGGACTGCAATTTTATTCCGGAAATCCCACTATAGGATGCCGGGTGGCGAGCGTCAGTTTCAAACTGCGCTAACGGGTACAGCGATCGAGACGATAGGTAAACTGTTCGTAACAGTCAGTTTTATTTAGCATTCAGTTTTATTTTCATTTTTAGTTGAAGCTAAGTAAGTACAATATGTTTCCAGTACAAGTGTCACTGCCCTTGGGCACAATTTTAAACGTAATTTGTTAGCCCGTAATACATACATGCGTAGGAAGAGTAAATAGAGCGGGTTTGGAAACGCTTGATGCGGATGGATGCGAATGGATATTAAGATTCTATACAAAACAGCAAAATGCACGGGCAATCAGCAATAACCTAGTTCCGGGGGATGCTAAACGGGCATTAATTACCGCCAACTAGCTCGAGCACACACATACACGCTCACGAGCTTACTAGGTAGGTCGGTGGGCAACCTTTTGCCGAACAATGTCCCATACTGCAATGGAAATCTGCCACGGAGCCAGTCACCGCGCAGCGGTGAGGTTTTG
The DNA here is from genome assembly GCF_024139115.2 of Armigeres subalbatus. Lineage (NCBI taxonomy): Eukaryota > Metazoa > Arthropoda > Insecta > Diptera > Culicidae > Armigeres > Armigeres subalbatus. The sequence continues at coordinate 95,037,002 of NC_085141.1, forward strand.
GCATTGCGCGATGCGAATGGAAGAAAAGTTACCACAACAAACTCTTTCGTAGGAAAATCAACATGGTCGTCCTGAAAAGGACGGTTTTTGGGTTTTGGGTGCGGGCACACGGAGAAGCAGCTTATGCCTTCTTCTCGGTCTTCTTGGGCAGCAGAACAGCCTGGATGTTGGGCAAAACACCACCCTGGGCGATGGTGACACCGGACAGCAGTTTGTTCAACTCTTCGTCGTTGCGGATGGCCAACTGCAGATGACGTATGATTCTGGTCTTCTTGTTGTCACGAGCGGCATTTCCTGCCAACTCGAGTACTTCAGCAGCCAGATATTCCATCACGGCAGCCAAGTACACTGGGGCACCGGCACCAACGCGCTCGGCGTAGTTGCCCTTCCTGAGCAGACGGTGGATACGACCGACTGGGAACTGCAGTCCGGCGCGGTTGGAACGGGACTTTGCCTTTCCCTTAACTTTGCCTCCTTTGCCACGGCCAGACATTGTGGGATAGTAGTGTTGTGTTTAAAACAGCGAAACGAAACGACTTCAACGGGTACGTGAACTGTACTGATGGCGAACGAGCGAATAGGCGGCTATTTTATAGTAGCACGGCGCTGCGACGGACCGAAACAAGGGTGAAAACAACGAATAAAACGGAATAGCAAACACGCCGAAGGGGAGGAACCGCAAGCGCTAGCGTACGGGTATAAAATTGTACCTCTCCGGTCGATTGTCATCAGTTTCAGTTTCAGCTTGGATCGAGACAAACCTCTAACCACTACGATGGCACCGAAAACCAGCGGAAAGGCCGCCAAGAAATCAGGCAAGGCCCAGAAGAACATTGTCAAGGGAGACAAGAAGAAGAAGAAGCAGCGCAGGAAGGAAAGCTACGCCATCTACATCTACAAGGTGTTGAAGCAAGTCCATCCCGACACTGGTGTTTCGTCGAAGGCCATGAGCATCATGAACAGCTTCGTGAACGATATCTTCGAACGCATCGCCGCCGAAGCTTCTCGTTTGGCTCACTACAACAAGCGCTCGACCATCACGTCCCGCGAAATTCAAACAGCCGTTCGACTCCTGCTCCCAGGAGAGTTGGCCAAGCACGCCGTCTCTGAAGGTACCAAGGCAGTCACCAAGTACACCAGCTCCAAGTAAATGATGACCGACGCAGTACACTACCCAAAAAGGCCCTTTTCAGGGCCACTACAATCTTCACGAAAAAGAGTTTATTCCGGAATATGATTCTATGCTATGGTTTCCAGGGTTTGATGACATGTAAGCGTGAAGCACGCTCGCAAACATTCTTTCCTGTGCTTGCAGCTACTAGCTGAACGACAGTTCTAGTTCCAATCATTTCTGCCCCTCTAGCCACCATGCTAGCGATAATGTCTACTTTTTTTTTTTCTGGTTCAGTTGCTAATAGTTAGGATTTTCGGCCACGCAAATGTTGCCCCGGATCGAAACGTTGGCAATGATTTGAAATTATCAACATTTTCATGTGACTGAAAAACTTTTTCATTTTTAAACCGAATGGTTGACTGTTTTTTGTACGCACAGTTGATGGTAACTATCATACTGAGACCCATGTAGGCGAATCCGAGTTTTAATGAGCTACATTGGACCAAAACAAATGTTTGCTAGTTGTCGACTTAGTGTGACTAAACAGGAAGGACGGCAGGGCTGCACCTCCAGCGGGTACCGCGCATAGACACGAGGGCAATGTTGTCCGCTCCACACCAAATAGTGCGTCGATGGGCCTGTTTGTTGGAAGTTAAAAATATTGGTACATATTACAGCTAACTATTCTTTGTCGATTGTTAGTTCCATTGGATAGCTGAACCAATCTGACTAGCAAGCGCGGTAGTCCATTAAATTATTTTGCCAAATTATGCTTCAGCAAGCTTCAATTGGCGATAGTTAATGCGTCATGTTGTAGTGCATGTATGGTTTCATCACCAGCAACGGTTTGACACTTGTAGTAAGTATCCTAGGTCACTTAGTCACGCGAACAGGAACGACATTGGCAATCCTATACTTTTGAATCGACTGTAGAGTGTGATGCTACTTCTAGTAGGCCAGACAAATGACACAACGTTAACTGTTAACTTTGCGGCAACTGTGCATTATCCGTGTACTCAGTGTATAAGTGCATGCGATATAGGTTATTGTTTTGTTTTTCTCAACTAATGGCTAGACAAGTTGCTTCGATTTTCCTCAAACGGAGAGAGTTCGAGTTTTTCAACCAACTGCAGGGTAGGGTCAATTGTTGTTATACTTAAGAGTCGGCTATTGGTATCGAGGACTAAATACGATGAATCCTTGAATAACCACAGCCCGTTGTTCTAGCTTGAAAAAGAAAAAAAAAAAAGAAACAAAAACAAGACAGAAAAAGGATTAAGCCAGGGATCGGTTTGGTAGATCTTACTTCGTAATACACTACGTGAAAGTGATCTACCCAGCATAACGGGCGGCAGAGTAGTAGTACTAGTATGGGCACCACTAGTCGATTTGACGTTGTTGTGCGCTTGGTTACGACTCTTATGTGCCGGATTAATCGCAACTTATCATGACGTGGATCATATTGGAAATTACTTACAATTTCCTAGTTGAAATTATACAACATCGTTGAAAGTTTACTGAAACTCCCGGCACAATTTCACCCGCCAGCACTGGGAAGGACTTTGTTTGAGACCCGGTCTCACACACCAGGCACCAAAATGACGGCCATGTTTAGCGGCAACCGGACAGAGAAACAATTAAAGTTTCCAAACGCACTGTCGTCGAGCCTGTTGTCATTGTTTCAATAGCGACTATTGATTGTTTTTCGGAAGAGGAGCATCAACCAGAGACACGGAGTGCAATTGCGTCATGCTTACGCTATGCCGTCGTTCATACCAGCGTGTTGGAGTATCGAGGAATTGTCAGCAGAACTCATGCACTCACTAATAAAATCAACAACCTAGGATAAAACTTTTCCTAACGAACGGAAAAATGTATTTTAAAAACATACTGCCAGAAGAACGTACAAATCTCTGCGAACACTGTTTCAGTCGACGACGATGCACGCATCCCTAACACAGACATCAGAATCGAGCGCTGCACTGTTTCCTAGTTTGCCTTTATTTAAGCCCATCCTAACAAATCTATCACGTGAGTGTTCGCCCTATCAATTCGAGATGTCTGAAGTCGCCACCGAAGCCGCTGCAGCAGCTCCTGCTGCCTCCCCAGCCAAGACCAAGAAACCAAGGGCACCGAAGGGAGAAGGCAAGCCCAAGAAGCCATCGACTCATGCCCCGGTGAACGATATGGTTGTTTCCGCCATCAAGACCCTGAAGGAACGCAATGGATCGTCCCTGCAGGCGATCAAAAAGTATATCGCTGCCAACTACAAATGCGATGTCGCCAAGCTTGCTCCATTCCTCAAGAAGGCCTTGAAGAACGGTGTCGAGAAGGGCACGTTTGTTCAAACCAAGGGAACTGGGGCCTCTGGATCGTTCAAGTTGAATGCCGAAGCTAAAAAGGCTGCCGCAGAGAAGAAACCGAAAAAGGCCGGTGAGAAGAAACCAAAGGCTGCCGGAGCGAAGACAAAGAAGGCAACCAAGAAGCCAGCCGGCGAGAAGAAAGCCAAGAAGCCAGCTGGTGAGAAGAAAGCCAAGAAACCTGCTGCGGCGAAAAAGGCCAAGGCAGCTGGTGCCAAAGCAGCCAAGAAAGCGGGAGGCGTAAAGAAGGCCGCTGCTCCCAAGCAGAAAGCCACCAAGCCATCCAAGACCGCGGCCAAGAAGCCAAAAACCCCGAAGCCGAAAAAGGCTGCCCCAGCCAAAAAAAGCTGCCCCAAAGAAAGCCGCCGCCAAGAAGTAAAGTTCCAACTTTCGGTAGCATCGTTTGCCGTACTGCACACCAGTGCACTACCATACACACCCAATCAGTCCTTTTCAGGGCTACCAATCTGGCTTTCAAGCAAAAGAGTTACAATTGATAGTTTTCTTGCATAGGTACCCACAACGAGCTTTGCATTGCATTGCTGATTGCTACGTTTCGTTCGTCTAATTTTATTTACGTCTGATTCGGATATCAATTCATTAATGCCTCATTCGGTTATTGATACTATACTCTGTTATGACCTAGCCTTGCATAAATGGTAAAATACCAAAGGAGTACCAACAATTTGCAGGCAAAAAAAAAAACACTGCAGACAATAACATACGCTGTGTTTTACAATAGCACATTTTGTTATTCGTTTGGTATTGAAATATCTGAATAATACGAGGCGAAAACCTCATTAATAAAGATATTAATAATAATATCTGAATAATATAAACTATGCCTAATTATGATTTTTTGTTTATATTCGCTTTTTTTTTTCTTCCATTTTACGAATTTACTTTTTACTGCGCTGTCAATAAAATTACTAACTCTGCAAAGTTATCTTTGCCTTCCACCATTGAACGTGGAACGAAGTGAATGCATGTTTGCATGATACGAAGATATAATAATCTGATTTTTCCTGCATGTCAACGGCACATATTTGGGCAACCTAGTGTACCTACTGAGCCGATTGTGTTTTTTTTTCTACAAGAGACTCGATCGGTGCAAGTTCGGCGTAGTGCGCATCTATCGAAACGAATAGAATTGCGGATGTGACGGAATGCGTAGACGCGTTCATCTCAATGACTGTCACCGAGCAAAGCAAAGCGAACCGTTTCAACCATCCACTTACTACACTGCTGTTCGATTTATTCCAACCACCAATATACATGATACTCGAGCTACAGGGCTACAGAAAATATTCTAGCTTCAACTCCTTTGGGGAATGTGTTTGGTGGCCCTGAAAAGGGCCGTTTTGAGAGAGGAGGGGGGCAATGCGTATGCAATTTAGCCTCCGAAACCGTACAGGGTACGTCCCTGACGCTTCAGAGCGTAGACGACATCCATGGCGGTAACGGTCTTGCGCTTGGCGTGTTCAGTGTACGTGACGGCATCACGGATGACATTTTCCAGGAACACCTTCAACACACCACGGGTTTCCTCGTAGATGAGACCGGAGATGCGCTTGACTCCACCACGACGAGCCAGACGACGGATGGCGGGCTTGGTGATACCTTGGATGTTATCACGCAAAACCTTGCGATGACGCTTGGCGCCACCCTTTCCGAGTCCTTTGCCTCCTTTGCCACGGCCAGTCATTGTTGATGTTTGCTACTGTGCTCGATTACGGACGAAACGAAACTAATGCTTTCCGTCGATGATGGCAGTCTCTTTTATACCTCCGCTAGCGGTAGGTTCTTCTTGCCATTATTATTTTACTTATTCTTTCGTCGCTTGCGATTGGCTGCGCCCGGCCGAACGAAGCATATAAAAACGAACCACCGACAGGCAACCCTCATTCTTCGGCTTCGTTTCAACGTACTCGTTTCGATAGGAAGGAAACTAATCAACTACAATGGCTCGTACCAAGCAGACCGCTCGTAAGTCCACCGGAGGAAAGGCTCCTCGCAAGCAGCTGGCTACCAAAGCCGCTCGTAAGAGCGCCCCAGCCACCGGAGGAGTCAAGAAGCCGCATCGTTATCGGCCAGGAACGGTTGCTCTGCGTGAGATCCGTCGCTATCAGAAATCCACCGAGCTGCTGATCCGCAAGCTGCCTTTCCAGCGTCTGGTGCGTGAAATTGCTCAGGATTTCAAGACAGATTTGCGCTTCCAGAGCTCGGCTGTCATGGCCCTGCAAGAAGCTAGCGAGGCCTATCTGGTCGGTCTGTTCGAAGATACGAACCTGTGCGCCATCCACGCCAAGCGTGTTACCATCATGCCCAAGGACATCCAGCTGGCTCGCCGTATCCGTGGTGAACGTGCTTAAATTATTCCATTCAACCGCATTCCGTTTGAATCTTACTACCAACGGCCCTTTTCAGGGCCACTAAATACATTTCCCGAGAGAGTTAAACAATTTTCCCTACCAACTACTGAGAAGTACAGCCCTTTTTGTAGCAGAAAAATCCACTCTGACGGGACTGCAATTTTATTCCGGAAATCCCACTATAGGATGCCGGGTGGCGAGCGTCAGTTTCAAACTGCGCTAACGGGTACAGCGATCGAGACTGTAAACTGGTAAACTGTTCGTAACAGTCAGTTTTATTTAGCATTCAGTTTTATTTTCATTTTTAGTTTAGTTAGCTAAGTAAGTAGAATAAGTTTCCAGTACAAGTGTCACTGCCCTTGGTTGGGCACAATTTTAAACGTAATTTGTTATCCTAGTATACATGCGTAGGAAGAGTAAATGGAGAGGGTTTGGAAACGCTCAGGCGGATGCTTGATGCGGATGGATGCGGATGGATATTAAGATTCTATACAAAACAGCACAATGCACGGGCAATCAGCAATAACCTAGTTCCGGGGGATGCTAAACGGGCATTAATTACCGCCAACTAGCTCGAGCACACACATACACGCTCACGAGCTTACCAGGTAGGTCGGTGGGCAACATTTTGCCGAACAATTTCCCATACTGCAATGGAGCTGAGCCAGTCACGGCGCAGCGGTAAGGTTTTTGGCATTGCGCGATGCGAATGGAAGAAAAGTTACCGCAACAAACTCTTTCGTAGGAAAATCAACATGGTCGTCCTGAAAAGGACGGTTTTTGGGTTTTGGGTGCGGGCACACGGAGAAGCAGCTTATGCCTTCTTCTCGGTCTTCTTGGGCAGCAGAACAGCCTGGATGTTGGGCAAAACACCACCCTGGGCGATGGTGACACCGGACAGCAGTTTGTTCAACTCTTCGTCGTTGCGGATGGCCAACTGCAGATGACGGGGGATGATTCTGGTCTTCTTGTTGTCACGAGCGGCATTTCCTGCCAACTCGAGTACTTCAGCAGCCAGATATTCCATCACGGCAGCCAAGTACACTGGGGCACCGGCACCAACGCGCTCGGCGTAGTTGCCCTTCCTGAGCAGACGGTGGATACGACCGACTGGGAACTGCAGTCCGGCGCGGTTGGAACGGGACTTTGCCTTTCCCTTAACTTTGCCTCCTTTGCCACGGCCAGACATTGTGGGATAGTAGTGTTGTGTTTAAAACAGCGAAACGAAACGACTTCAACGGGTACGTGAACTGTACTGATGGCGAACGAGCGAATAGGCGGCTATTTTATAGTAGCACGGCGCTGCGACGGACCGAAACAAGGGTGAAAACAACGAATAAAACGGAATAGCAAACACGCCGAAGGGGAGGAACCGCAAGCGCTAGCGTACGGGTATAAAATTGTACCTCTCCGGTCGATTGTCATCAGTTTCAGTTTCAGCTTGGATCGAGACAAACCTCTAACCACTACGATGGCACCGAAAACCAGCGGAAAGGCCGCCAAGAAATCAGGCAAGGCCCAGAAGAACATTGTCAAGGGTGACAAGAAGAAGAAGAAGCAGCGCAGGAAGGAAAGCTACGCCATCTACATCTACAAGGTGTTGAAGCAAGTCCATCCCGACACTGGTGTTTCGTCGAAGGCCATGAGCATCATGAACAGCTTCGTGAACGATATCTTCGAACGCATCGCCGCCGAAGCTTCTCGTTTGGCTCACTACAACAAGCGCTCGACCATCACGTCCCGCGAAATTCAAACAGCCGTTCGACTCCTGCTCCCAGGAGAGTTGGCCAAGCACGCCGTCTCTGAAGGTACCAAGGCAGTCACCAAGTACACCAGCTCCAAGTAAATAATGACCGACGCAGTACACTACCCAAAAAGGCCCTTTTCAGGGCCACTATAATCTTCACGAAAAAGAGTTTATTCCGGAATATGATTCTAATGCTACGGTTTCCAGGGTTTGATGACATGTAAGCGTGAAGCACGCTCGCAAACATTCTTTCCTGTGCTTGCAGCTACTAGCTGAACGACAGTTCTATTTCCAATCATTTTTGCCCCTCTATCCACCATGCTAGCGATAATGTCTACTTTTTTTTTTCTGGTTTAGTTGCTAATAGTTAGGATTTTCGGCCACGCAAATGTTGCCCCGGATCGAAACGTTGGCAATGATTTGAAATTATCAACATTTTCATGTGACTGAAAAACTTTTTCATTTTTAAACCGAATGGTTCACTGTTTTTTGTACGCACAGTTGATGGTAACTATCATACTGAGACCCATGTAGGCGAATCCGAGTTTTAATGAGCTACATTGGACCAAAACAAATGTTTGCTAGTTGTCGACTTAGTGTGACTAAACAGGAAGGACGGCAGGGCTGCACCTCCAGCGGGTACCGCGCATAGACACGATGGCAATGTTGTCCGCTCCACACCAAATAGTGCGTCGATGGGCCTGTTTGTTGGAAGTTAAAAATATTGGTACATATTACAGCTAACTATTCTTTGTCGATTGTTAGTTCCATTGGATAGCTGAACCAATCTGACTAGCAAGCGCGGTAGTCCATTAAATTATTTTGCCAAATTATGCTTCAGCAAGCTTCAATTGGCGATAATTAATGCGTCATGTTGTAGTGCATGTATGGTTTCATCACCAGCAACGGTTTGACACTTGTAGTAAGTATCCCAGGTCACTTAGTCACGCGAACAGGAACGACATTGGCAATCCTATACTTTTGAATCGACTGTAGAGTGTGATGCTACTTCTAGTAGGCCAGACAAATGACACAACGTTAACTGTTAACTTTGCGGCAACTGTGCATTATCCGTGTACTCAGTGTATAAGTGCATGCGAAATAGTTATTGTTTTGTTTTTCTCAACTAATGGCTAGACAAGTTGCTTCGATTTTCCTCAAACGGAGAGAGTTCGAGTTTTTCAACCAACTGCAGGGTAGGGTCAATTGTAGTTATACTTAAGAGTCGGCTATTGGTATCGAGGACTAAATACGATGAATCCTTGAATAACCACAGCCCGTTGTTCTAGCTTGAAAAAGAAAAAAGAAAAAAAAAACCAAGACAGAAAAAGGATTAAGCCAGGGATCGGTTTGGTAGATCTTACTTCGTAATACACTACGTGAAAGTGATCTACCCAGCATAACGGGCGGCAGAGTAGTAGTACTAGTATGGGCACCACTAGTCGATTTGACGTTGTTGTGCGCTTGGTTACGACTCTTATGTGCCGGATTAATCGCAACTTATCATGACGTGGATCATATTGGAAATTACTTACAATTTCCTAGTTGAAATTATACAACATCGTTGAAAGTTTACTGAAACTCCCGGCACAATTTCACCCGCCAGCACTGGGAAGGACTTTGTTTGAGACCCGGTCTCACACACCAGGCACCAAAATGACGGCCATGTTTAGCGGCAATCGGACAGAGAAACAATTAAAGTTTCCAAACGCACTGCCGTCGAGCCTTTTGTCATTGTTTCAATAGCGACTATTGATTGTTTTTCGGAAGAGGAGCATCAACCAGAGACACGGGAGTGCAATTGCGTCATGCTTACGCTATGCCGCCGTTCATACCAGCGTGTTGGAGTATCGAGGAATTGTCAGCAGAACTCATGCACTCACTAATAAAATCAACAACCTAGGATAAAACTCTTCCTAACGAACGGAAAAATGTATTTTAAAAACATACTGCCAGAAGAACGTACAAATCTCTGCGAACACTGTTTCAGTCGACGACGATGCACGCATCCCTAACACAGACATCAGAATCGAGCGCTGCACTGTTTCCTAGTTTGCCTTCATTTAAGCCCATCCTAACAAATCTATCACGTGAGTGTTCGCCCTATCAATTCGAGATGTCTGAAGTCGCCACCGAAGCCGCTGCAGCAGCTCCTGCTGCCTCCCCAGCCAAGACCAAGAAACCAAGGGCACCGAAGGGAGAAGGCAAGCCCAAGAAGCCATCGACTCATCCCCCGGTGAACGATATGGTTGTTTCCGCCATCAAGACCCTGAAGGAACGCAATGGATCGTCCCTGCAGGCGATCAAAAAGTATATCGCTGCCAACTACAAATGCGATGTCGCCAAGCTTGCTCCATTCCTCAAGAAGGCCTTGAAGAACGGTGTCGAGAAGGGCACGTTTGTTCAAACCAAGGGAACTGGGGCCTCTGGATCGTTCAAGTTGAAGGCCGAAGCTAAAAAGGCTGCCGCAGAGAAGAAACCGAAAAAGGCCGGTGAGAAGAAACCAAAGGCTGCCGGAGCGAAGACAAAGAAGGCAACCAAGAAGCCAGCCGGCGAGAAGAAAGCCAAGAAGCCAGCTGGTGAGAAGAAAGCCAAGAAACCTGCTGCGGCGAAAAAGGCCAAGGCAGCTGGTGCCAAAGCAGCCAAGAAAGCGGGAGGCGTAAAGAAGGCCGCTGCTCCCAAGCAGAAAGCCACCAAGCCATCCAAGACCGCGGCCAAGAAGCCAAAACCCTGAAGCCGAAAAAGGCTGCCCCAGCCAAAAAGCTGCCCCAAAGAAAGCCGCCGCCAAGAAGTAAAGTTCCAACTTTCGGTAGCATCGTTTGCCGTACTGCACACCAGTGCACTACCATACACACCCAATCAGTCCTTTTCAGGGCTACCAATCTGGCTTTCAAGCAAAAGAGTTACAATTGATAGTTTTCTTGCATAGGTACCCACAACGAGCTTTGCATTGCATTGCTGATTGCTACGTTTCGTTCGTCTAATTTTATTTACGTCTGATTCGGAAATCAATTCATTAATGCCTCATTCGGTTATTGATACTATACTCTGTTATGACCTAGCCTTGCATAAATGGTAAAATACCAAAGGAGTACCAACAATTTGTAGGCAAAAAAAAAACACTGCAGACAATAACATACGCTGTGTTTTACAATAGCACATTTTGTTATTCGTTTGGTATTGAAATATCTGAATAATACGAGGGGCCGAAAACCTCATTAATAAAGATATTAATAATAATATCTGAATAATATAAACTATGCCTAATAATGATTTTTTGTTTATATTCGCTTTTTTTTTTTTCTTCCATTTTACGAATTTACTTTTTACTGCGCTGTCAATAAAATTACTAACTCTGCAAAGTTATCTTTGCCTTCCACCATTGAACGTGGAACGAAGTGAATGCATGTTTGCATGATACGAAGATATAATAAATCTAATTTTTACTGCATGTCAACGGCACATATTTGGTCAACCTAGTGTACCTACTGAGCCGATTGTGCGTTTTTTTTTTTTTTTTCTCTGCCAGAGACTCGATCGGTTCAAGTTCGGCGTAGTGCGCATCTATCGAAACGAATCGAATTGCGGATGTGACGGAATGCGTAGACGCGTTTATCCCAATGACTGTCACCGAGCAAAGCAAATGGAAACGTTACAACCATCCACTTACTACACTGCTGTTACGATTTATTTCAACCACCAATATACATGATACTCGAGCTACAGGGCTACAGAAAATATTCTAGCTTCAACTCCTTTGGGGAATGTGTTTGGTGGCCCTGAAAAGGGCCGTTTTGAGAGAGGAGGGGGGCAATGCGTATGCAATTTAGCCTCGAAACCGTACAGGGTACGTCCCTGACGCTTCAGAGCGTAGACGACATCCATGGCGGTAACGGTCTTGCGCTTGGCGTGTTCAGTGTACGTGACGGCATCACGGATGACATTTTCCAGGAACACCTTCAACACACCACGGGTTTCCTCGTAGATGAGACCGGAGATGCGCTTGACTCCACCACGACGAGCCAGACGACGGATGGCGGGCTTGGTGATACCTTGGATGTTATCACGCAAAACCTTGCGATGACGCTTGGCGCCACCCTTTCCGAGTCCTTTGCCTCCTTTGCCACGGCCAGTCATTGTTGATGTTTGCTACTGTGCTCGATTACGGACGAAACGAAACTAATGCTTTCCGTCGATGATGGCAGTCTCTTTTATACCTCCGCTAGCGGTAGGTTCTTCTTGCCATTATTATTTTACTTATTCTTTCGTCGCTTGCGATTGGCTGCGCCCGGCCGAACGAAGCATATAAAACGAACCACCGACAGGCAACCCTCATTCTTCGGCTTCGTTTCAACGTACTCGTTTCGATAGGAAGGAAACTAATCAACTACAATGGCTCGTACCAAGCAGACCGCTCGTAAGTCCACCGGAGGAAAGGCTCCTCGCAAGCAGCTGGCTACCAAAGCCGCTCGTAAGAGCGCCCCAGCCACCGGAGGAGTCAAGAAGCCGCATCGTTATCGGCCAGGAACGGTTGCTCTGCGTGAGATCCGTCGCTATCAGAAATCCACCGAGCTGCTGATCCGCAAGCTGCCTTTCCAGCGTCTGGTGCGTGAAATTGCTCAGGATTTCAAGACAGATTTGCGCTTCCAGAGCTCGGCTGTCATGGCCCTGCAAGAAGCTAGCGAGGCCTATCTGGTCGGTCTGTTCGAAGATACGAACCTGTGCGCCATCCACGCCAAGCGTGTTACCATCATGCCCAAGGACATCCAGCTGGCTCGCCGTATCCGTGGTGAACGTGCTTAAATTATTCCATTCAACCGCATTCCGTTTGAATCCTACTACCAACGGCCCTTTTCAGGGCCACTAAATACATTTCCCGAGAGAGTTAAACAATTTTCCCTACCAACTACTGAGAAGTACAGCCCTTTTTGTAGCAGAAAAATCCACTCTGACGGGACTGCAATTTTATTCCGGAAATCCCACTATAGGATGCCGGGTGGCGAGCGTCAGTTTCAAACTGCGCTAACGGGTACAGCGATCGAGACTGTAAACTGGTAAACTGTTCGTAACAGTCAGTTTTATTTAGCATTCAGTTTTATTTTCATTTTTAGTTGAAGCTAATATGTTATATGTACAATATGTTTCCAGTACAAGTGTCACTGCCCGTGGGCACAATTTTAAACGTAATTTGTTATCCTTATATACATGCGTAGGTAGAGTAAATAGAGCGGGTTTGGAAACGCTTGATGCGGATGGATGCGAATGGATATTAAGATTCTATACAAAACAGCAAAATGCACGGGCAATCAGCAATAACCTAGTTCCGGGGGGATGCTAAACGGGCATTATTTACCGCCAACTAGCTCGAGCACACACATACACGCTCACGAGCTTACCAGGTAGGTCGGTGGGCAACATTTTGCCGAACAATTTCCCATACTGCAATGGAGCTGAGCCAGTCACGGCGCAGCGGTAAGGTTTTTGGCATTGCGCGATGCGAATGGAAGAAAAGTTACCGCAACAAACTCTTTCGTAGGAAAATCAACATGGTCGTCCTGAAAAGGACGGTTTTTGGGTTTTGGGTGCGGGCACACGGAGAAGCAGCTTATGCCTTCTTCTCGGTCTTCTTGGGCAGCAGAACAGCCTGGATGTTGGGCAAAACACCACCCTGGGCGATGGTGACACCGGACAGCAGTTTGTTCAACTCTTCGTCGTTGCGGATGGCCAACTGCAGATGACGGGGGATGATTCTGGTCTTCTTGTTGTCACGAGCGGCATTTCCTGCCAACTCGAGTACTTCAGCAGCCAGATATTCCATCACGGCAGCCAAGTACACTGGGGCACCGGCACCAACGCGCTCGGCGTAGTTGCCCTTCCTGAGCAGACGGTGGATACGACCGACTGGGAACTGCAGTCCGGCGCGGTTGGAACGGGACTTTGCCTTTCCCTTAACTTTGCCTCCTTTGCCACGGCCAGACATTGTGGGATAGTAGTGTTGTGTTTAAAACAGCGAAACGAAACGACTTCAACGGGTACGTGAACTGTACTGATGGCGAACGAGCGAATAGGCGGCTATTTTATAGTAGCACGGCGCTGCGACGGACCGAAACAAGGGTGAAAACAACGAATAAAACGGAATAGCAAACACGCCGAAGGGAGGAACCGCAAGCGCTAGCGTACGGGTATAAAATTGTACCTCTCCGGTCGATTGTCATCAGTTTCAGTTTCAGCTTGGATCGAGACAAACCTCTAACCACTACGATGGCACCGAAAACCAGCGGAAAGGCCGCCAAGAAATCAGGCAAGGCCCAGAAGAACATTGTCAAGGGTGACAAGAAGAAGAAGAAGCAGCGCAGGAAGGAAAGCTACGCCATCTACATCTACAAGGTGTTGAAGCAAGTCCATCCCGACACTGGTGTTTCGTCGAAGGCCATGAGCATCATGAACAGCTTCGTGAACGATATCTTCGAACGCATCGCCGCCGAAGCTTCTCGTTTGGCTCACTACAACAAGCGCTCGACCATCACGTCCCGCGAAATTCAAACAGCCGTTCGACTCCTGCTCCCAGGAGAGTTGGCCAAGCACGCCGTCTCTGAAGGTACCAAGGCAGTCACCAAGTACACCAGCTCCAAGTAAATAATGACCGACGCAGTACACTACCCAAAAAGGCCCTTTTCAGGGCCACTATAATCTTCACGAAAAAGAGTTTATTCCGGAATATGATTCTAATGCTACGGTTTCCAGGGTTTGATGACATGTAAGCGTGAAGCACGCTCGCAAACATTCTTTCCTGTGCTTGCAGCTACTAGCTGAACGACAGTTCTAGTTCCAATCATTTTTGCCCCTCTATCCACCATGCTAGCGATAATGTCTACTTTTTTTTTTTTCTGGTTTAGTTGCTAATAGTTAGGATTTTCGGCCACGCAAATGTTGCCCCGGATCGAAACGTTGGCAATGATTTGAAATTATCAACATTTTCATGTGACTGAAAAACTTTTTCATTTTTAAACCGAATGGTTCACTGTTTTTTGTACGCACAGTTGATGGTAACTATCATACTGAGACCCATGTAGGCGAATCCGAGTTTTAATGAGCTACATTGGACCAAAACAAATGTTTGCTAGTTGTCGACTTAGTGTGACTAAACAGGAAGGACGGCAGGGCTGCACCTCCAGCGGGTACCGCGCATAGACACGATGGCAATGTTGTCCGCTCCACACCAAATAGTGCGTCGATGGGCCTGTTTGTTGGAAGTTAAAAATATTGGTACATATTACAGCTAACTATTCTTTGTCGATTGTTAGTTCCATTGGATAGCTGAACCAATCTGACTAGCAAGCGCGGTAGTCCATTAAATTATTTTGCCAAATTATGCTTCAGCAAGCTTCAATTGGCGATAATTAATGCGTCATGTTGTAGTGCATGTATGGTTTCATCACCAGCAACGGTTTGACACTTGTAGTAAGTATCCCAGGTCACTTAGTCACGCGAACAGGAACGACATTGGCAATCCTATACTTTTGAATCGACTGTAGAGTGTGATGCTACTTCTAGTAGGCCAGACAAATGACACAACGTTAACTGTTAACTTTGCGGCAACTGTGCATTATCCGTGTACTCAGTGTATAAGTGCATGCGAAATAGTTATTGTTTTGTTTTTCTCAACTAATGGCTAGACAAGTTGCTTGATTTTCCTCAAACGGAGAGAGTTCGAGTTTTTCAACCAACTGCAGGGTAGGGTCAATTGTAGTTATACTTAAGAGTCGGCTATTGGTATCGAGGACTAAATACGATGAATCCTTGAATAACCACAGCCCGTTGTTCTAGCTTGAAAAGAAAAAAAAAAAAACCAAGACAGAAAAGGATTAAGCCAGGGATCGGTTTGGTAGATCTTACTTCGTAATACACTACGTGAAAGTGATCTACCCAGCATAACGGGCAGCAGAGTAGTAGTACTAGTATGGGCACCACTAGTCGATTTGACGTTGTTGTGCGCTTGGTTACGACTCTTATGTGCCGGATTAATCGCAACTTATCATGACGTGGATCATATTGGAAATTACTTACAATTTCCTAGTTGAAATTATACAACATCGTTGAAAGTTTACTGAAACTCCCGGCACAATTTCACCCGCCAGCACTGGGAAGGACTTTGTTTGAGACCCGGTCTCACACACAGGCACCAAAATGACGGCCATGTTTAGCGGCAATCGGACAGAGAAACAATTAAAGTTTCCAAACGCACTGCCGTCGAGCCTTTTGTCATTGTTTCAATAGCGACTATTGATTGTTTTTCGGAAGAGGAGCATCAACCAGAGACACGGGAGTGCAATTGCGTCATGCTTACGCTATGCCGCCGTTCATACCAGCGTGTTGGAGTATCGAGGAATTGTCAGCAGAACTCATGCACTCACTAATAAAATCAACAACCTAGGATAAAACTCTTCCTAACGAACGGAAAAATGTATTTTAAAACATACTGCCAGAAGAACGTACAAATCTCTGCGAACACTGTTTCAGTCGACGACGATGCACGCATCCCTAACACAGACATCAGAATCGAGCGCTGCACTGTTTCCTAGTTTGCCTTCATTTAAGCCCATCCTAACAAATCTATCACGTGAGTGTTCGCCCTATCAATTCGAGATGTCTGAAGTCGCCACCGAAGCCGCTGCAGCAGCTCCTGCTGCCTCCCCAGCCAAGACCAAGAAACCAAGGGCACCGAAGGGAGAAGGCAAGCCCAAGAAGCCATCGACTCATCCCCCGGTGAACGATATGGTTGTTTCCGCCATCAAGACCCTGAAGGAACGCAATGGATCGTCCCTGCAGGCGATCGAAAGTATATCGCTGCCAACTACAAATGCGATGTCGCCAAGCTTGCTCCATTCCTCAAGAAGGCCTTGAAGAACGGTGTCGAGAAGGGCACGTTTGTTCAAACCAAGGGAACTGGGGCCTCTGGATCGTTCAAGTTGAAGGCCGAAGCTAAAAAGGCTGCCGCAGAGAAGAAACCGAAAAAGGCCGGTGAGAAGAAACCAAAGGCTGCCGGAGCGAAGACAAAGAAGGCAACCAAGAAGCCAGCCGGCGAGAAGAAAGCCAAGAAGCCAGCTGGTGAGAAGAAAGCCAAGAAACCTGCTGCGGCGAAAAAGGCCAAGGCAGCTGGTGCCAAAGCAGCCAAGAAAGCGGGAGGCGTAAAGAAGGCCGCTGCTCCCAAGCAGAAAGCCACCAAGCCATCCAAGACCGCGGCCAAGAAGCCAAAAACCCCGAAGCCGAAAAAGGCTGCCCCAGCCAAAAAAGCTGCCCCAAAGAAAGCCGCCGCCAAGAAGTAAAGTTCCAACTTTCGGTAGCATCGTTTGCCGTACTGCACACCAGTGCACTACCATACACACCCAATCAGTCCTTTTCAGGGCTACCAATCTGGCTTTCAAGCAAAAGAGTTAAGCCCCAAACGCAATACAACGGAACGGCGACGGAAACGGAAAATTTGACAGTTAGCCCATATATTTTCTGTCAAATTTGCCGTTCCGTCGCCGTTCCGTTGTATTGCGTTTGGGGCTTTACAATTGATAGTTTTCTTGCATAGGTACCCACAACGAGCTTTGCATTGCATTGCTGATTGCTACGTTTCGTTCGTCTAATTTTATTTACGTCTGATTCGGAAATCAATTCATTAATGCCTCATTCGGTTATTGATACTATACTCTGTTATGACCTAGCCTTGCATAAATGGTAAAATACCAAAGGAGTACCAACAATTTGTAGGCAAAAAAAACACTGCAGACAATAACATACGCTGTGTTTTACAATAGCACATTTTGTTATTCGTTTGGTATTGAAATATCTGAATAATACGAGGGGCCGAAAACCTCATTAATAAAGATATTAATAATAATATCTGAATAATATAAACTATGCCTAATAATGATTTTTTGTTTATATTCGCTTTTTTTTTTTCTTCCATTTTACGAATTTACTTTTTACTGCGCTGTCAATAAAATTACTAACTCTGCAAAGTTATCTTTGCCTTCCACCACTGAACGTGGAACGAAGTGAATGCATGTTGGCATGATACGAAGATATAATAAATCTAATTTTTACTGCATGTCAACGGCACATATTTGGTCAACCTAGTGTACCTACTGAGCCGATTTCTGCCAGAGACTCGATCGGTTCAAGTTCGGCGTAGTGCGCATCTATCGAAACGAATCGAATTGCGGATGTGACGGAATGCGTAGACGCGTTTATCCCAATGACTGTCACCGAGCAAAGCAAATGGAAACGTTACAACCATCCACTTACTACACTGCTGTTACGATTTATTTCAACCACCAATATACATGATACTCGAGCTACAGGGCTACAGAAAATATTCTAGCTTCAACTCCTTTGGGGAATGTGTTTGGTGGCCCTGAAAAGGGCCGTTTTGAGAGAGGAGGGGGGCAATGCGTATGCAATTTAGCCTCCGAAACCGTACAGGGTACGTCCCTGACGCTTCAGAGCGTAGACGACATCCATGGCGGTAACGGTCTTGCGCTTGGCGTGTTCAGTGTACGTGACGGCATCACGGATGACATTTTCCAGGAACACCTTCAACACACCACGGGTTTCCTCGTAGATGAGACCGGAGATGCGCTTGACTCCACCACGACGAGCCAGACGACGGATGGCGGGCTTGGTGATACCTTGGATGTTATCACGCAAAACCTTGCGATGACGCTTGGCGCCACCCTTTCCGAGTCCTTTGCCTCCTTTGCCACGGCCAGTCATTGTTGATGTTTGCTACTGTGCTCGATTACGGACGAAACGAAACTAATGCTTTCCGTCGATGATGGCAGTCTCTTTTATACCTCCGCTAGCGGTAGGTTCTTCTTGCCATTATTATTTTACTTATTCTTTCGTCGCTTGCGATTGGCTGCGCCCGGCCGAACGAAGCATACAAACACGAACCACCGACAGGCAACCCTCATTCTTCGGCTTCGTTTCAACGTACTCGTTTCGATAGGAAGGAAACTAATCAACTACAATGGCTCGTACCAAGCAGACCGCTCGTAAGTCCACCGGAGGAAAGGCTCCTCGCAAGCAGCTGGCTACCAAAGCCGCTCGTAAGAGCGCCCCAGCCACCGGAGGAGTCAAGAAGCCGCATCGTTATCGGCCAGGAACGGTTGCTCTGCGTGAGATCCGTCGCTATCAGAAATCCACCGAGCTGCTGATCCGCAAGCTGCCTTTCCAGCGTCTGGTGCGTGAAATTGCTCAGGATTTCAAGACAGATTTGCGCTTCCAGAGCTCGGCTGTCATGGCCCTGCAAGAAGCTAGCGAGGCCTATCTGGTCGGTCTGTTCGAAGATACGAACCTGTGCGCCATCCACGCCAAGCGTGTTACCATCATGCCCAAGGACATCCAGCTGGCTCGCCGTATCCGTGGTGAACGTGCTTAAATTATTCCATTCAACCGCATTCCGTTTGAATCCTACTACCAACGGCCCTTTTCAGGGCCACTAAATACATTTCCCGAGAGAGTTAAACAATTTTCCCTACCAACTACTGAGAAGTACAGCCCTTTTTGTAGCAGAAAAATCCACTCTGACGGGACTGCAATTTTATTCCGGAAATCCCACTATAGGATGCTGGGTGGCGAGCGTCAGTTTCAAATAGACCTGTGCACCGCCGCGCCGCGCCGCCGCCGCCGGTGGTTTTACTCACGCCGCCGCCGCCGGCGATTTTGGGTCGGCGCGCCGCCGATCATAATTTTGCCACGCCGATGACTAATCGCAATAAAAAAATCAATTAACTTTAGTCGAGTCGAGTAAAATAAGGGACACTGACGATGGCCTTACAGAGACGAAATACGTATTTGTAAGACAATACAACGTGGTGGAATTGATTGGAATAGTACTAAACTCGTGTTATGATTGTTGTTGTTAGAATGTTGTTGAGGTGGAATTCGTCAGAATTCAATTTCAAATCTACCTCAAGTGATGGCGCCTCTAAGACAGTGTGGTGACAAACATTGGATAATGAATTTGTTGGTTGATTAGTTGTGAATTTGAATTAGGCTGTATCTAGTAGATTTAATCTACTACGTAGAATAATACAAAAAATGTTGAAATGGTCTTTGGATTTCGTCTAAAGCAAAGCCTCATTCAGTCGGGCACCTAAATCTGTAGGCAGTGTTGTCCTACACTCTGTGCAAAAAAATCTGCTCTTTGATTTTACTCCATCCACACGATTCTACAATCTTAACTAAGTAAGTGCAACTAATAGAAGGCTATATGAATTTTCTAAATGTCCATCGTTTAGATGGAGTAAAATCAAAGAGCAGAATTTCTTGCAAAGAGTGTAAGACAACACTGCCTGTAGGTGACTCGCAAATTATGTTTGTTGTGGCACATAAGCTTTTGTGAAGGCTTGAACACATGTCTTACAAAATTTCTCCGAAAATTCCTTATGGAATGCATACAAAAAAATTGTTTCAGTAATTTCTGCGAAAATGTTGTTAAGAATTCCTTAGGAGAATCGTTAAGGAATTCCTTCGGAAGTTTCTTTAACAATTTCTCTGGATATCTTATATATAAAAATGAAATGGTCTGTGTTCGTATCCGCATAACTCGAAATCGGCTGGATGGATTTTTTTCATTTCTTCAGCAAAAACATTCGTTAAAGTTTCCGACGGGTTTATATGATATTTCCTAATGCGAAAATTACGAGTAAAGTTGAGCAAATCGTGAAAAACTAAAATTGTGATTCCTATGCGAACTTTGCATGGGCAGTTCGGAACGCACATTCTCGCCTACTATGCAGGACAACGTCTGCCGGGTCGACTAGTTTCTTAATAAATTTCTCAAGAAATTCCATTTGGAGTTTCTGCAAAAACTATTTACCGTGGGGCATCGAAATCCGTACACTTATGCACCTTAGTATATGAAAAAGTCATTAGAAAATATAAATCGATTGCAAATAAAACGCTTGTCATTGACACAGGATCATGAAGACTTCTACTTTTGAAGTGTTTCACATTTACTCATTAAAAATTACGAAAAAAATGATAAAATAATGAATAAAATCAACTACTCCTGACTCGAAATCCGTCCACCGTGGACGGATTTCGAATCAAAGGATCAAAATCCGTACAGCTATTTTTTAACTAAATATTTAAACTGAAGCAGTCTGATTGACTAAACTACCACTGTGAATAGTTCGATACGCACCTTGAGAAGCGATCCCTTCGATTTGTATTCCGCTTATCTTATGTAATGATTCGTAATTAGCAATGACACACAGTTACTTTTGGTGCAATAATGCTCTACCCGAAAACAAAATCTCGGCAAAAACTCCGCGTTTGGTGGATGGCAATTGGTTTTTGATTTTTGTTATTTTAATTTCAAAGTCTTCTTTCCATTTCTATGCCCTAAAAGCTTACTATCAAGTATCTGAACAGGACAAGATAAATTATTTCTACATTAATAACATTAACACCTTTAATTGATTGATATCTCATGAGGTGGACGGATTTCGGTGCTGTACGGATTTCGGTCCCGCACGGTAGCAACTCTTCAATTTTTTAAATGAATACCGTGGGGCATCGAAATCCGTACACTTAAGCACCTTAGTATATGAAAAAGTCATTAGAAAATATAAATCGAATATAAATAAAACGTTTGTCATTGACACAGGAGCATGAAGGCGTCTACTTTTGAAGTGTTTCACATTTACTTATTATAAACTACAAAAAACATGATAAAATCTTATATATAAAAATGAAATGGTCTGTGTTCGTATCCGCATAACTCGAAAACGGCAGGATGGATTTTTTTCATTTCTTCAGCAGAAACATTCGTTATAGTTTCCGACGGGTTTATATGATATTTCCTAATGCGAAAATTACGAGTAAAGTTGAGCAAATCGTGAAAAACTAAAATTGTGATTCCTATGCGAACTTTGCATGGGCAGTTCGGAACGCACATTCTCGCCTACTATGCAGGACAACGTCTGCTGGGTCGACTAGTATTGAATAAAATTAATTACTCTTGATTCGAAATCCGTCCACCATGGACGGATTTCGAATCAAAGGATCAAAATCCGTACAGCTATTTTTCAACTATATATTTAAATTGAAGCAGTTCAATTGACTAAACTACCACTGTAAATAGTTCAATACGCACCTTAAGAAGCGATTCCTTCGATTTGTATTCCGCTTATCTTATGTAATGATTCGCAATTTGCAATTAAAACACAGTTAATTTTGGTGCAATTATGCTCTACCCGAAAACAAAATGGCGGCTGAAACTCCGCGTTTGGTGGGTGACAATTTTTTTTTTTTTTTTTTCTTTCCATTTCTATGCCCTAAAAGCTTACTCTCAAGTATCTGAACAGGATAAGCTAAATTATTTCTAAATTAACTTCCTTTAACCCCCTTAATTTATTGATATCTCATGAGGTGGACGGATTTCGGTGCTGTACGGATTTCGGTCCCCCACGGTACCTCCTCATGTATTTCTTCGGCAATTATGCTATGAATTCTTCAAATAAATTCTTCCAGAGATTGCATAAGGGATTTCTTCTAAATTTTCCTAATGAATTTCTTCAGAGCTTCTTCCAGCAATTCCTTTAAAATATTCTTCGAAAATTCTTCCAGAACTTCCTGCAGGAATTCCATCGAAAATGCCTTCATGGGTTCTTTACGAAATTCGGATTTTTTCAGTGTTAGTTGTTTAATTTATTTGTTTTATTTTTTCAAAAATTCAATTAGCAACTCCACCGAAAACTATGTCATTATCTAATTAATTTTCAATGAATTTCCTGGAAGAAATCTAAGAAAGAATCCGGGAGGCTTTTAAAGAAATCCCTGGTGAAATATCCAAAGGAATTCATGGTGGAGTTTTTTTTTAGATTATTCAAGGAAAATTTTTTGAAGAGCTCTTAAATGAATTTTTGGAGAAGTTTTTGAAGAAATTCCTGGAGGGTATTGTGCAGGAATTTCTAAATATATTTCCAAAGGCATTTTTAAAGAGAGCCTGAATGGATTTTCGAAAATAATTCCCGTTTGAACTACTTTAAGAGATTTTGAGGTATTTCTAAACAACTTCCCACAAACCACGTAGGCCGAATTTTCACATTTTCAAACCCACCCCCTTTCCCCCCTAGTAGACTTTTCCAAAACACCTCCCCCATCCCCTTGAAGTCTACGTGGTCGGGATTCAGCCAAATCACACCAAGCGCTAAACTTTCGTTTAGCAGATTTAATTGATAGCAAATCGCATCGAATATCCTTCAACCTCATAACTGAGGATATACTACTGCAAATGTATGCTTAAATTGATATGAAACTATTTCCGTTGTCCTTGTACGAGCAAAATATTACAAGTCAGTCGAAAAGCCGCTTTGTGCGGTTTGAGTGAACCCCGACCACGAAGACTTTTTCAAATTTAACAAAATGTCATAAGTGATTGGAAAAAAATTGAAATCAACCACGTTTTCAGCAATTCAAATATACAAATCCATTTTCAAATCCATTGTGAACACTACAGTAAAATTCAAATTTCAAACCTAACAAAATCAAACTGAATAAAATCCAACTCAATACCAACGAAATCAAATTCAATCCTCTGTCCATAGCTCCTGAAACCAAATCTCGAAGCCAATTAATTTAATTTCTGTTGGATTTGATTCCTCCTAGAAGTGTGTGTCACCGCCACCGGCACTTGCATAGGTGCGCCACTGCTTAAAATCTGTCACGCATCTGAATTATAATTCTTCATGCTAGTTCAAATTTGTAGAAAACTCAAGTATTTTCAGAATTTCGAGTTGAAATTCCGAGAACGTCAAGTCTACATTCCAAAAAGTTTGTCGTAGAAATTCCGTAGAATTTCCCGATTTATAACCTTCAAAGTTTCTAGGTAATACTCCAAAGAACTCTCCGTGATAATTCCGATATTTTTCTTGAAAATTCCATTTCGTTGAAATCTCAAGAATTTTTTCAAAATTCCAAAAGTTTTCCCGTTAAAATGTCGAGTAATTTTCCGTGAAAATTTTGAATTATTTTCCGTTGAAACCATGCTAAAGGTTTCCTACGATATTTTGACATTTCTCTTGCAAAGTAGGAGCGATTTCCAGAAGAAATTAAACAAAAAATCCTGCGGACGTTCCAAAGAGTTTTCCAGATAATTTTCGGTGGAAGTTATGGAGGATTTCAGTTGAATTTGTGGTAAATTTATCGTAAAAAAATAGAATAAATTTTCATGAAAATTACTAATGCTTTCTTACAAGAAATTATAAATAATTTTTTTTGTGAAAACTCAAAGAGTTTTTGGTGGTAAATTCAAATAATTTCTCGTGAAAGTTTTCAAAAATTTCTTTTTCCATAGATAATTCCAAAGAATTTTCATTAGAACTGCCGAAGAAATTGCCGTTAAATTTCGAAGAATTTCGCTTATATGTATGTTCAAAGAATTCCTCGCGAAAATTCCACGAATTTCAGAAATTTAGAAAAACTTCCCGGGGGCTTCCCAGAAAATCTTCAGTGGAAATTCTGAAGAATTTCTCACGGAAATTTCGGAGAATTCCTCTTACAAGTTCCAAAGAATGTCTTTTGGAAATTCCAAAGACTTCTTCTTGGATATTCCAAAATGCTTCCTTTGTAAATTCTAAATAATCTTTCGTCGAAGTGCGATATAATTCCCCGTGGAAATTCTAAAGAATCACTTGTAGTTTCTAAAGAATTTCCTGTCAAAAATCAAAAGATATTTTAGTAGAATCTACAATGTAATCAATGTAATCCAAGTGGAAACCTTGAAATTTTTTCGAAATTTTTTATAGAACACTTTGGAGAATTTTCGTGCTCAACACAGAAGAATTTGCTGTTAAAATCATGATATTTTTAAGCCGCAGTTTAGATTATTACTTCAGTGAAATCCATAAGAGATTCAAGAGACTATTTCGGTAAAATCTTGCAAAAAAACGGAAAAATCGAAAAAAAAACAAACAAGTGAAATTTGCAAAAAAAAAAAAAGAAAAAAAGTCTACGTAGACTTTTTGTATACGCCCGCCCCCCTTAGTAGACTGACGTAGACTTTTTCGAACCCCTTCCCCTCAAGAGTTTACGTGGTTTATGGACAAGCCCTAAAGGAATTTCTTAAGGAATATTTGAAGGAATTTCCGGAGAAATTCTCAAAGGAATTTATGAAGAAATTTCTAATAGAATTTCAGAGGAAATGCCTACTGGTATTTCTGAAGTAATTCCTAGATTTCTCCAGGATTTTTTTTGTAATTCTCCAAAAAATCCTATGGAGATTCGTCCAGGAATTCCCTCCGGAAACGAATTCCAGAAAGTCTTTCGAAAATTCTCTCAGCTATATTCGGAAATTTCTCTCAGGAACTAGTTCGGAAAAAGTTCCTTCAGAAATTTGTTTAAGAGAACCTTGGGAACATCTTTAAGGTGTTTTCCCGAAAATTCCTCAAGAAATTCTTCTAAGAACTCTTTTGGAATTCCTTGAAAAGTTCTAGGACGAAATTTCCTTAAGAATTCCTGAACAAGTTCCTGAAGGAATATCCGTAGAAGTCCCTGCAGGTTTTTTTCAAAGTAACTTCTGAAGAAACTTCTGACAGTCTTAGATATCTCCGAAAATTCCTTTGGACATTCCGTCTAGACTTCGTTCAGAAATTCGAATATACCTTCAGAAAATCCTTCTTTTTGAAATATATACAGAGAATGCTTTAGGAGTTCCTTAGGAAATTGTTTCAAAGTTCCAAATCTCTAAAAAATCCTTTAGAAATTTATTATCGGATTACTTCGGAAATTTCTGTCAGTTTCGGATTTTTGCTTTGGAATTTCTTTGAAAATCAATTTGATATTCCTTCGGAAATTGTTTTTTAGTAATTCCTCTAGGAGTTCCTTAGCAAGTTCCTTGACAATAATTGTTCCTGAAATTCCCATAGGAATTCTTCCAAAACTACTTTAAGCAATTTAATAGAGAATTTCTCAGGGTAATCCTTTGAAAATTCCTCCAGAAATTTTTTTTGTAACTTCACGAAACTACCTGCAGACACTGACAAAACTAGCTCTGTACACATCGTTGATTCGTCCTGTCGTCCTGTACGGCCATGAATCATGGACTTCAAAAGATGCAGATTATCAAATTCTCAAAGTGTTTGAGTTGCAAATACTGTGCTCAATACTTGGCAGTGTGGTGGAAAATGGTAAATGGAGCAGATGAATGAATGAACCACGAGTTAAACCAAGTATAAAAAAATGCAGACATAGGCAAGTTGATAAAATAAGGCAGATTACAATGGGTTGGACATGTAGTGCGTATGCAGGAAGAGAGACCAGCAAAAGAACTTGCAGAGAACCTGGAACAGGACGTTGGCTCTGGGGTGTGCAATCGAGGAAGATGCGGAAGCAGCCGCTGATGCATTTTGGAAATACTGTTAGGTATTCCTTCGAAATGTCCGTGGGGATTTGCTTAAAATTTTCTTAAACAGTACAACAGTACTTCAGGATTTTTCTCTGAAAGTCCTTTAGAAAATTTTCTTAGGAATTCCATCAGAAAATAGTTCATTCTTTTATAAATTCCCGAATGAATTCCTGCAGGAATATTTTATGTTTTACTAAAGGAATTTCCCATAATCCCAACCTGAATGGATTATTCTTTCTAAAATAGAAAAAATCTGCCGACATTGTGATAAGATTTTGCGAAGGAATTCCTAACGAAATTTGGAATTAAAAAAATAAAAAAAAAATCATAGTTTCCTCCAGAAATTCTTTCAGAAACTCCACCAAGGGAGCATCCACAAATTACGTAACGCTTAGAGGGGGGAGGGGGGGTTGGTCGAAGTGTGACAATCCTTACAAAAATTTCAGATGTTTCATACAAAAAGTGTGACATAGGGGGGAGGGGGGCTTGAAAATGCCCAATTTTTGCGTTACGTAATTAATGGATCTTCCCCAAGAGCTTTGTTGGCATATTTAGGCAAATTTCAGGAAAATATTAGATTTTTTTCTGAAATTTAGTTATTTTGAGATCAAAACGACTAAAGTGTATCTTAATCCTAAATTGGAAATAACTTTTGAAAAAAGTTATTACCAATTTATTCTATGACACCGAAATCTAATTCTTAACATTTAGGGGTCACGAAAAAGTGAAGCAGGATTTATTGTTAAAATTTGATTAATCAAAATCAAAGAGTAACAAAATAGTGGTAATTCAAATAACATTTTGAAATCAGGTATTGATTAGTATCGCCGGCAATTGACTAGTTTGAATTTGCTGATTGATGATCGGCAAACGCAGAATATTGCAATTTTAAACTGAAGTCGGTTTTAATCCACTGAAGTCGGGCGATTCCTACCGTGTGAATCAAACCGCGTTAATCCAAAAATCCGCGGTAAAATTGATTTTTTCAACCATTTATTTTTTTCATCCACGCCGGTTTACGCCGCCGCCGCCGCCGCCGATAAAAGTCAACGGCGCGCCGCCGTGACGCCGCCGCCGCCGGGGCAAAAGTGACCACCACGCCGCCGCCGCCGATGATATGACCGGCGCACAGGTCTAGTTTCAAACTGCGCTAACGGGTACAGCGATCGAGACTGTAAACTGGTAAACTGTTCGTAACAGTCAGTTTTATTTAGCATTCAGTTTTATTTTCATTTTTAGTTGAAGCTAATATGTTATATGTACAATATGTTTCCAGTACAAGTGTCACTGCCCGTGGGCACAATTTTAAACGTAATTTGTTATCCTTATATACCATGCGTAGGTAGAGTAAATAGAGCGGGTTTGGAAACGCTTGATGCGGATGGATGCGAATGGATATTAAGATTCTATACAAAACAGCAAAATGCACGGGCAATCAGCAATAACCTAGTTCCGGGGGGATGCTAAACGGGCATTATTTACCGCCAACTAGCTCGAGCACACACATACACGCTCACGAGCTTACTAGGTAGGTCGGTGGGCAACATTTTGCCGAACAATTTCCCATACTGCAATGGAAATCTGCCACTGAGCCAGTCACGGCGCAGCGGTAAGGTTTTTGGCATTGCGCGATGCGAATGGAAGAAAAGTTACCACAACAAACTCTTTCGTAGGAAAATCAACATGGTCGTCCTGAAAAGGACGGTTTTGGGTTTTGGTGCGGGCACACGGAGAAGCAGCTTATGCCTTCTTCTCGGTCTTCTTGGGCAGCAGAACAGCCTGGATGTTGGGCAAAACACCACCCTGGGCGATGGTGACACCGGACAGCAGTTTGTTCAACTCTTCGTCGTTGCGGATGGCCAACTGCAGATGACGGGGATGATTCTGGTCTTCTTGTTGTCACGAGCGGCATTTCCTGCCAACTCGAGTACTTCAGCAGCCAGATATTCCATCACGGCAGCCAAGTACACTGGGGCACCGGCACCAACGCGCTCGGCGTAGTTGCCCTTCCTGAGCAGACGGTGGATACGACCGACTGGGAACTGCAGTCCGGCGCGGTTGGAACGGGACTTTGCCTTTCCCTTAACTTTGCCTCCTTTGCCACGGCCAGACATTGTAGGATAGTAGTGTTGTGTTTAAAACAGCGAAACGAAACGACTTCAACGGGTACGTGAACTGTACTGATGGCGAACGAGCGAATAGGCGGCTATTTTATAGTAGCACGGCGCTGCGACGGACCGAAACAAGGGTGAAAACAACGAATAAAACGGAATAGCAAACACGCCGAAGGGGAGGAACCGCAAGCGCTAGCGTACGGGTATAAAATTGTACCTCTCCGGTCGATTGTCATCAGTTTCAGTTTCAGCTTGGATCGAGACAAACCTCTAACCACTACGATGGCACCGAAAACCAGCGGAAAGGCCGCCAAGAAATCAGGCAAGGCCCAGAAGAACATTGTCAAGGGTGACAAGAAGAAGAAGAAGCAGCGCAGGAAGGAAAGCTACGCCATCTACATCTACAAGGTGTTGAAGCAAGTCCATCCCGACACTGGTGTTTCGTCGAAGGCCATGAGCATCATGAACAGCTTCGTGAACGATATCTTCGAACGCATCGCCGCCGAAGCTTCTCGTTTGGCTCACTACAACAAGCGCTCGACCATCACGTCCCGCGAAATTCAAACAGCCGTTCGACTCCTGCTCCCAGGAGAGTTGGCCAAGCACGCCGTCTCTGAAGGTACCAAGGCAGTCACCAAGTACACCAGCTCCAAGTAAATAATGACCGACGCAGTACACTACCCAAAAAGGCCCTTTTCAGGGCCA
Source organism: Armigeres subalbatus (assembly GCF_024139115.2). Classification (NCBI taxonomy): domain Eukaryota; kingdom Metazoa; phylum Arthropoda; class Insecta; order Diptera; family Culicidae; genus Armigeres; species Armigeres subalbatus. The sequence continues at coordinate 95,065,820 of NC_085141.1, forward strand.
CTATAATCTTCACGAAAAAGAGTTTATTCCGGAATATGATTCTAATGCTACGGTTTCCAGGGTTTGATGACATGTAAGCGTGAAGCACGCTCGCAAACATTCTTTCCTGTGCTTGCAGCTACTAGCTGAACGACAGTTCTAGTTCCAATCATTTTTGCCCCTCTATCCACCATGCTAGCGATAATGTCTACTTTTTTTTCTGGTTTAGTTGCTAATAGTTAGGATTTTCGGCCACGCAAATGTTGCCCCGGATCGAAACGTTGGCAATGATTTGAAATTATCAACATTTTCATGTGACTGAAAAACTTTTTCATTTTTAAACCGAATGGTTCACTGTTTTTTGTACGCACAGTTGATGGTAACTATCATACTGAGACCCATGTAGGCGAATCCGAGTTTTAATGAGCTACATTGGACCAAAACAAATGTTTGCTAGTTGTCGACTTAGTGTGACTAAACAGGAAGGACGGCAGGGCTGCACCTCCAGCGGGTACCGCGCATAGACACGATGGCAATGTTGTCCGCTCCACACCAAATAGTGCGTCGATGGGCCTGTTTGTTGGAAGTTAAAAATATTGGTACATATTACAGCTAACTATTCTTTGTCGATTGTTAGTTCCATTGGATAGCTGAACCAATCTGACTAGCAAGCGCGGTAGTCCATTAAATTATTTTGCCAAATTATGCTTCAGCAAGCTTCAATTGGCGATAATTAATGCGTCATGTTGTAGTGCATGTATGGTTTCATCACCAGCAACGGTTTGACACTTGTAGTAAGTATCCTAGGTCACTTAGTCACGCGAACAGGAACGACATTGGCAATCCTATACTTTTGAATCGACTGTAGAGTGTGATGCTACTTCTAGTAGGCCAGACAAATGACACAACGTTAACTGTTAACTTTGCGGCAACTGTGCATTATCCGTGTACTCAGTGTATAAGTGCATGCGAAATAGTTATTGTTTTGTTTTTCTCAACTAATGGCTAGACAAGTTGCTTCGATTTTCCTCAAACGGAGAGAGTTCGAGTTTTTCAACCAACTGCAGGGTAGGGTCAATTGTAGTTATACTTAAGAGTCGGCTATTGGTATCGAGGACTAAATACGATGAATCCTTGAATAACCACAGCCCGTTGTTCTAGCTTGAAAAAGAAAAAAGAAAAAAAAAACCAAGACAGAAAAAGGATTAAGCCAGGGATCGGTTTGGTAGATCTTACTTCGTAATACACTACGTGAAAGTGATCTACCCAGCATAACGGGCAGCAGAGTAGTAGTACTAGTATGGGCACCACTAGTCGATTTGACGTTGTTGTGCGCTTGGTTACGACTCTTATGTGCCGGATTAATCGCAACTTATCATGACGTGGATCATATTGGAAATTACTTACAATTTCCTAGTTGAAATTATACAACATCGTTGAAAGTTTACTGAAACTCCCGGCACAATTTCACCCGCCAGCACTGGGAAGGACTTTGTTTGAGACCCGGTCTCACACACCAGGCACCAAAATGACGGCCATGTTTAGCGGCAATCGGACAGAGAAACAATTAAAGTTTCCAAACGCACTGCCGTCGAGCCTTTTGTCATTGTTTCAATAGCGACTATTGATTGTTTTTCGGAAGAGGAGCATCAACCAGAGACACGGGAGTGCAATTGCGTCATGCTTACGCTATGCCGTCGTTCATACCAGCGTGTTGGAGTATCGAGGAATTGTCAGCAGAACTCATGCACTCACTAATAAAATCAACAACCTAGGATAAAACTCTTCCTAACGAACGGAAAAATGTATTTTAAAAACATACTGCCAGAAAAACGTACAAATCTCTGCGAACACTGTTTCAGTCGACGACGATGCACGCATCCCTAACACAGACATCAGAATCGAGCGCTGCACTGTTTCCTAGTTTGCCTTCATTTAAGCCCATCCTAACAAATCTATCACGTGAGTGTTCGCCCTATCAATTCGAGATGTCTGAAGTCGCCACCGAAGCCGCTGCAGCAGCTCCTGCTGCCTCCCCAGCCAAGACCAAGAAACCAAGGGCACCGAAGGAGAAGGCAAGCCAAGAAGCCATCGACTCATCCCCGGTGAACGATATGGTTGTTTCCGCCATCAAGACCCTGAAGGAACGCAATGGATCGTCCCTGCAGGCGATCAAAAAGTATATCGCTGCCAACTACAAATGCGATGTCGCCAAGCTTGCTCCATTCCTCAAGAAGGCCTTGAAGAACGGTGTCGAGAAGGGCACGTTTGTTCAAACCAAGGAACTGGGGCCTCTGGATCGTTCAAGTTGAAGGCCGAAGCTAAAAAGGCTGCCGCAGAGAAGAAACCGAAAAAGGCCGGTGAGAAGAAACCAAAGGCTGCCGGAGCGAAGACAAAGAAGGCAACCAAGAAGCCAGCCGGCGAGAAGAAAGCCAAGAAGCCAGCTGGTGAGAAGAAAGCCAAGAAACCTGCTGCGGCGAAAAGGCCAAGGCAGCTGGTGCCCAACCAGACAAGAAAGCGGGAGGCGTAGAGGAGGCCGCGGCGCCCAGGCAGAAAGCCGGCAACCCATCCAAGACCGCGGCCAAGAAGCAAAAACCCTGAAGCCGAAAAAGGCTGCCCCAGCCAAAAAGCTGCCCCAAAGAAAGCCGCCGCCAAGAAGTAAAGTTCAACTTTCGGTAGCATCGTTTGCCGTACTGCACACCAGTGCACTACCATACACACCCAATCAGTCCTTTTCAGGGCTACCAATCTGGCTTTCAAGCAAAAGAGTTACAATTGATAGTTTTCTTGCATAGGTACCCACAACGAGCTTTGCATTGCATTGCTGATTGCTACGTTTCGTTCGTCTAATTTTATTTACGTCTGATTCGGATATCAATTCATTAATGCCTCATTCGGTTATTGATACTATACTCTGTTATGACCTAGCCTTGCATAAATGGTAAAATACCAAAGGAGTACCAACAATTTGCAGGCAAAAAAAAAAACACTGCAGACAATAACATACGCTGTGTTTTACAAAAGCACATTTTGTTATTCGTTTGGTATTGAAAAATCTGAATAATACGAGGCGAAAACCTCATTAATAAAGATATTAATAATAATATCTGAATAATATAAACTATGCCTAATTATGATTTTTTGTTTATATTCGCTTTTTTTTTTCTTCCATTTTACGAATTTACTTTTTACTGCGCTGTCAATAAAATTACTAACTCTGCAAAGTTATCTTTGCCTTCCACCATTGAACATGGAACGAAGTGAATGCATGTTTGCATGATACGAAGATATAATAAATCTAATTTTTACTGCATGTCAACGGCACATATTTGGTCAACCTAGTGTACCTACTGAGCCGATTGTGTTTTTTTCTGCCAGAGACTCGATCAGTTCAAGTTCGGTGCGCATCTATCGAAATGAATCGAATTGCGGATGTGACGGAATGCGTAGACGCGTTTATCTCAATGACTGTCACGACACATCCAGAAGCCAGTCAGTGGGTCCAACGACCTTTGACTGCAATGTCCCATACTTTTTGCTACTCTCTTGACACATCGCTTTTGCACCGATTTTCTATCATAGAAACACTCCACGTCTTCCTCCAGGAGAATGTCTATCGGCATGACCTCAGCAATAGAGCACACCGCTTCATACCTTCTAGCCTTCTATTTCTACACCGGCCGGGAGATTTAAGCGTAATACTCCGTAATGCAGGATATTTCCAAATACAGGTCCGAAGATCGATCCCTGTGGAACACCCGCTGACACCTCAATCGACTACTCCTGCTTTGACAAAATCCTGTTTTGAAAATGGCTTTTCATAATCCAGCACAGAAAATTTCGGAACATGCAAGCAGTGATTCATGCGTTTTTAATACATTTTTTGCATCGCTATCTTAGCGGTATCCATAACAATCAAATTTTGGTGGTAGAACGGCCTTTACGCAAACTGTGTACAACAATCTATTCAGGATTACCCTCTCTAACAACTTAATCGTAACATTACTCAACTTTTATTTAGTAATGATTTTACTCTACGTTCATCGTAATTTTGTCGGCACAACACGTCATGACACATTAAGATCCATAGTCAGGAGTTATATTATCCGTCTTAATGTGTCCCTGGCAATATGATCGGACCAGTGTTGGTAAAACTCAAATTATCTATTCTCATCCACGATTCAAAGCAATCGCGAGGCAAACCTCACCCGCCTCATGGCCCAGAGAATTGTCCAGGATTTGCCTCGCAATTTACATCCCTGCATGTTTTTTGCGGGTTCTTCTTTATTAAATTCATCACAATAACTTTCTTTGCTTAAAACAATGGATGATAAATCCATATATAAACATAAAATATGCTTCGATTGGATTTTAACACTTTTTGGAGCAAAATGATTTTCCGGCCAATGAGCGAAACGATTCGATTCTGCGTGAAAAACTCATGTGCAGGGTTCGGATTTCTCACTCACTCACGCGACAACTGATCACTCCAACATGCATTTTATCCGGATAAATTACACCCGATTCTTTGGTAAAATACCAAAGGAGTACCAACAATTTGCAGGCAAAAAAAAAAAAACACTGCAGACAATAACATACGCTGTGTTTTACAAAAGCACATTTTGTTATTCGTTTGGTATTGAAAAATCTGAATAATACGAGGCGAAAACCTCATTAATAAAGATATTAATAATAATATCTGAATAATATAAACTATGCCTAATTATGATTTTTTGTTTATATTCGCTTTTTTTTTCTTCCATTTTACGAATTTACTTTTTACTGCGCTGTCAATAAAATTACTAACTCTGCAAAGTTATCTTTGCCTTCCACCATTGAACGTGGAACGAAGTGAATGCATGTTTGCATGATACGAAGATATAATAAATCTAATTTTTACTGCATGTCAACGGCACATATTTGGTCAACCTAGTGTACCTACTGAGCCGATTGTGTTTTTTTCTGCCAGAGACTCGATCAGTTCAAGTTCGGTGCGCATCTATCGAAATGAATCGAATTGCGGATGTGACGGAATGCGTAGACGCGTTTATCTCAATGACTGTCACGACACATCCGAAGCCAGTCAGTGGGTCCAACGACCTTTGACTGCAATGTCCCATACTTTTTGCTACTCTCTTGACACATCGCTTTTGCACCGATTTTCTATCATAGAAACACTCCACGTCTTCCTCCAGGAGAATGTCTATCGGCATGACCTCAGCAATAGAGCACACCGCTTCATACCTTCTAGCCTTCTATTTCTACACCGGCCGGGAGATTTAAGCGTAATACTCCGTAATGCAGGATATTTCCAAATACAGGTCCGAAGATCGATCCCTGTGGAACACCCGCTGACACCTCAATCGACTACTCCTGCTTTGACAAAATCCTGTTTTGAAAATGGCTTTTCATAATCCAGCACAGAAAATTTCGGAACATGCAAGCAGTGATTCATGCGTTTTTAATACATTTTTTGCATCGCTATCTTAGCGGTATCCATAACAATCAAATTTTGGTGGTAGAACGGCCTTTACGCAAACTGTGTATAACAATCTATTCAGGATTACCCTCTCTAACAACTTAATCGTAACATTACTCAACTTTTTATTTAGTATTGATTTTACTCTACGTTCATCGTAATTTTGTCGGCACAACACGTCATGACACATTAACATCCATGGTCAGGAGTTATATTATCCGTCTTAATGTGTCCCTGGCAATATGATCGGACCAGTGTTGGTAAAAACTCAAATTATCTATTCTCATCCACGATTCAAAGCAATCGCGAGGCAAACCTCACCCGACTCATGGCCCAGAGAATTGTCCATGATTTGACTCGCAATTTACATCACTGCATGATTTTTGCGTGTTCTTCTTTATTAAATTCATCACAATAACTTTCTTTGCTTAAAACAATGGATGATAAATCCATATATAAACATAAAATATGCTTCGATTGGATTTTAACACTTTTTGGAGCAAAATGATTTTCCGGCCAATGAGCGAAACGATTCGATTCTGCGTGAAAAACTCATGTGCAGGGTTCGGATTTCTCACTCACTCACGCGACAACTGATCACTCCAACATGCATTTTATCCGGATAAATTACACCCGATTCTTTTTTTACACGGGGGATGCGTGCCGTGTGAAAAAAATCCGTGTAAAAATAATCCGTGTTATTTCGAGAAACCGTGTAAAAATAATCCGTGTTATTTGAAGAATCCGTGCAAAAAAAATCCGTGTTATTTCGAGAAACCGTGTAAAAAAGCCGTGCAAAAATATCCGTGTAAAAAGTCATTGGCTCTTTGTTAATATGGGGGATGCGTTCCGTGTAAAAATAAATCCGTGTAAAAATAATCCGTGTTATTTCGAGAAACCGTGTAAAAAAAATCCGTGCTATTTCGAGAAACCGTGCAAAAAAAATCCGTGTTATTTCGAGAATCCGTGTAAAAAAAATCCGTGTGAAAATAATCCGTGTAAAAAAAGAATCGGGTGTACAGTGCGATAAACTCCGGCACAAGCGATGGTGCGAAAAATTGTTATCCTTCTTCCCATGTTTCGCGAAAATCAAATGCCGCTTGCTTTGCCTCGCCAGCTGATTGAATCTGACGATGCGCCACGATAAGCAGAAGGTTCAATACAGCAGTTTTTCCTTTCGCTTTCAATCAATTCATGTGGTGGCGTGGGTTTAGTGGACGCTCTGAACATTTTAAAATTGTTTTGGGTTCGAATCCCGTTGCGGTCCTAATTTTTTGTAAATATGCTTGTAAAATTTATCTGATGAGGCGACGAGAAGGAAAATTTGTGGATTAAAATTAAATTATCCGGCGAGCAGCCGCTCACGAATTTATCACCCGTTATTCTATCCGGATAAAAATGTTGTGTGAGAATACTTCCTCACAGTGGGACCATGAAAAATCACACTCCGCTAAATGGATTAATCGCAGGTTTTCATTCACATGAGTGAGAATTCCGAAGCCTGCTCATGTGCGATGCTCTCCATGCAGAATCGCAAGCGAGTCAGCTCGCGCATGAGGCTTCAATGAGTGAGATTTGAGCAGGATTCTACCAACACTGGACCGGACTTTCTCCGTTTTTGGTAAACTAAGGTAAAACGCAGTTGAAAGAGGAAGAATTTTCGATTCGACAAAGATTCATCACTAACAATGGGACAAAAAATGTAAACTCAAATAATATCGGATGTTCCGCTAAATAAATAGACTCCATGATCCGAAGGCTTTCTTTCCATTGAGTTCGATATTTTTTTAGTTTGTCTATCTGCGAATAAAGTTAAACGTGTTTAATTCATCATCTTTTTTTGTATCAACAGTGTTTCTTTTTTGTAATCTTAGATCGATTTTTCATAAAATCTATTTGCACCATTTTTTCATTTTCATTACTTTTAACTCATACTTCTCATATATTAAAATATATTTATTGTTTAATAAATTACTGAGTCCTACAATTTGCTTAAAACTTCATATAATAAGGTTCTGTTTTCTTTTCCGAAAATGAGGAAATTCCTAAATTTTAAGCTTTCTACAGCTGCAGAAAGTAAATTCTACGATAAAGAGTAAATAAAAATAATCATAATGTGATGAGGAGGAGAATGCAGTGAACGTGTTTGATTTCATTTTCATCTTGTTAGTTTGATTTGATTACTCTTGTCTAGCAACGCCTTACAACGGCATGTCGAGCATCTCGGCTATAAAATTATCCAAATGCTTATCACTGAGCAACCGAATAAAGTTCAGATGGTCAATGCATTTCAGACTGATCGATCGCAGGGCCGGTAACCGCAGCAATAGCTGAGCGAATCGACCATCCTCTGAGGGATGTTGCTGTTTGCAATGCTCGTCCAAACAGGCGTAAATTTTCTCCCGCATTCCGTCAATCTCTTTGTGGCACTTGAGCCCTCGAATATCTGATTGCCACAGGAAAATGAGAAAGGCGAAAAAACAGTCAGGTTAATCGCAAAATAGGAAACCCTTTAGGGACCCATTCGCAAATTGCGTAACGCGTTACGTAGAGGTGGGTGAGGGTCGAAAATAGCCACTGAAGCATTACGTAATTTGAGAATAAACCCTAATGTCACTCACCTGGATTGAACAATATGATAGCTTTCAGAACCCCTAGTTCGGCTCGGGTCACGTCCAGTCTTTTCATTTTGATTCCCAGCTCACACAGGATACGATCGAACAGCGTATCGACCCCAGCCTGTCGGGCACTGTTCCGGTGCACAGTGAAGTTCGGGCCTAAACACATCTGTTGGGGCTGCCGAACGGTTATTCGGCTGCCATCGGAGGAACGTTCCGTTTCGATATACTAAATAGAAGAAAATATGAAATATAATTAAAATTATGTATAATATATTCTATCTTGTTTTTTTTTGCAATCAACATTTGCAATTCATAATGTTATCGACTGCGAATGCAATATAAAAAAACTGATCAATCCATCTAGCAATGATGATTCTCTTTTCTTGTATTACAACATGTAAGGGGGTCTCCAGTTAGCAGGCTTCGGAATTCTCACTCATGTGAATGAAAACCTGCGATTAATCCATTTAGCGGAGTGTGATTTTTCATGGTCCCCCTGTGAGGAAGTATTCTCACACAACATTTTTATCCGGATAGAATGGCGGGTGATAAATTCGTGAGCGGCTGCTCGCCGGATAATTTAATTTTAATCCACAAATTTTCCTTCTCGTCGCCTCATCAGATAAATTTTACAAGCATATTTACAAAAAAATAGGACCGCAACGGGATTCGAACCCAAAACAATTTTAAAATGTTCAGAGCGCCCACTAAACCCACGCCACCACATGAATTGATTGAAAGCGAAAGGAAAAACTGCTGTATTGAACCTTCTGCTTATCGTGGCGCATCGTCAGATTCAATCAGCTGGCGAGGCAAAGCAAGCGGCATTTGATTTTCGCGAAACATGGGAAGAAGGATAACAATTTTTCGCACCATCGCTTGTGCCGGAGTTTATCGCACTGTAATTTATCCGGGTAAAATGCATGGTGGAGTGATCAGTTGTCGCGTGAGTGAGTGAGAAATCCGAACCCTGGCAGTTAGTCTTGCGAGCAAAGGCGTAGGATTTCCAATCCGGGAATTTAGTGATTCGGTTGCCCGAAATTTATAAAATCAAACTAGGAACGTCAGTTTGAATCCGAGGTACCTATTTAGGATTTTTTTTTTATGGTTAATTGGGGCAATGTACCATCCACAGGCAAACGTGAAGCGATTTCACAAACAACTGAAGAGCGTTATCACTATAGACACTGTAGATTCCATAGACGAGCGGAGGAACCAAAAGTTTTTTTTTGGAAACCATGAATACTCATAAATTTGGATGGCAACTCTGAATTATGTTCAAGCCTTGAATCAACTCGTGTAAATAAACAAGCGAAAAAAATTGTTGGGGTTGTATACAAGACACGACCACCGCTCGACGTAAACTACGTTAAACCAAATATAGTACACTGAACCGATTATTCCGCTCTATGTAGAAGAAAAGGAACTATCGCGCCGACACTACTACCCAGTTTTAGCAGCATCTCCCACTCTGTGAGGGAGTAGGGACCCCACTGTCTAGCGGCTGAGCCATCCCATTCATACACCCCAGTTCAACAATTGATAATACCCTAAAAGTAGGCAATTACCCAGGATTGGAACACGCTGCATAGTAAATGCATGATGCGTAAAAGAACTAAATTTTTTAATAGTGTGATAAGTTTCAATACTACTGGCAAATTGGTGGAGAATTTGCGAATCGATTGATATATGATGATGATGAATTCATTGAAAGATATAGGACCTATTAATGTTACAAATCTAACATGATTTCTCGCTTAACTTTTCAAAAGGACCTAAGTAACGTTTTTTTCATGATTTAATTTGAATATTGCAATCAACAGAACAAAATGAAAGCTTTTGATTGCAGTACTTAAATTAATTCATGAAAAAAATGTTACTTAGGTCCTTTCGAAAACTTAAGCGAGATTTCGTGACGGTCCCCAATTTTGAAATTTTCATTTTACTCCCTGTATACGAGTCTTCCCCTTAGACGTAGTTTACGTCAAAAACAAAACATAATAAAATGAAGTGCTCGGCGAAGTTTTGTAAAAATGAATCAAGGAGCAGTGTCCGTAATCTTTCTTTTTTTTCGATTTCCGCGCAATAAAACGGATGCTGATAAGTGGAAACAATTTTTTGGATTACCGGCAGATTTCCAACCGACCGGACAGCACCGAATTTGCAGCGTAATTAAACGGCATATTTACGTTCGCTTTGATTTTTATTTTACCTACAATTGAATTACAGTTGCACTTTCGTGAGGACGACGTGTATATGGACCCGGATGTCAAAATCCGTTCCTTTTTACGAAACGGTTGCTCAAGTAGGTGACACTACGAGGCGAAGAAAATTTTCAGACTACTTCGATTCCGATTCGGAAAATACGCCACCCTCCGGCACTGCGGCTACTTTTTTGGACCAAGCAGAATACATGGAATATGAGTTCCTAGATGAAGCATTTGTTCATCCAAAAGGATTGGGATTTCGGCTTGAAGCAGAAGCAAAAAGTTTGCCAACGGCAAATGATTCAAAAACCAGTTGCAACAGCTGCGAAACGGCCGCTAAGAGAAGGTAGAACGATAAAAAGTAATTCGAACGATATTGGTTTTAATTCAAATGAGAATTTATCCAAATATTTTTTAATGCAGAACTATAGTAGAAGGGTTGCGAACCAAATTTTCATGCGGCACGAAAGCTTACACTGAGTGTAAAAAGAGAAAACTCCCAAGTACCCGCACATTGTGCGAGCATTTGCAAGGTCTTCGCTTTGACAGTGGTTATCTAACCGAGATTCTCAAATTCCTGCGCCTGAAAATCAAGGACATACCAGAAGATGACCTAGGCTGTGCTTTACTGTTCGATGAAATGGCTATTCAACCTGGAAACAACTTTTGTTCGAACCTCAAAAAGTACGTCGGCAATGTCACGCTACCAGAACATACCGGCGTCGCAACACATGTTCTAGTATTCATGCTAACGAAAAAAAAGCACTGGAAGCAGGTTATTGGATATCATTTAACCGGAGATTCCATCAAGAGCGGCTGCCTTAAAAATATAATTTTTGATTTAATCCGAAAAGCCGAGGAAATCGGATTTCGTGTACACGCTGCCATCAGTGACTGTGGAGGTAACAGTTTTGCTCGCAGTTTTGTTATTGTTCAGCTTTTAAACATATATCGTTTCATTGGTTTTTACCGTATTTTAGGAAATAATAAACGGCTCTGGAACGATGTTGGTATCCAACATACACAAGCAACAGTTATGTCGAATAAGCCAATTCAGCACCCCTGCGACGAGAATCGCAAATTAGAAATCATGCCGGATGTAGTACACGTTTGTAAGAGCATGATCCAAGGTTGGATTGCCAACAGAACGATCCAACTCCCTAACGATGTAGTTAAACGAAACGATTTATCTACACCGATTGCTGTTATAAATCATCTTACTGATATTGTTTCTTTCGAGGGACATTGTGACCTTAAAATGGCCTCTGGTTTGACCAAAGATGACGTCAACTCTACGAAAGCTTTAACAAACTTTGAAAAAATGAAGGTGCGAAATTCACAGTCACCACACAGTTGCAGCGGGACTGCGGCTATTTGCGAAGGAAAGTGGAAGAACCGATGTGCTGACGACTGCCTTCCTGATTGAACGCATGGCGAAATGGTTTGCGCTTATGACATCCCGAACAAGAGGATTAGGTTTAAGTTTGACCGTTATTGATGCTTACGATAATGCTGTGCTTGAGCTTCAGGAGTTCTGTTCCCTCGTTTTTGCATTTAAAGTTGGATTTAAAGGTAGCTGGAAACCTTGGCAGTCCGCAGTTATTTTGGCTACAAGCTGTTTTCTTAGATTGGCAAACTATTTCTTGCGAATCAGAAATTACTGTTTTATTCTGGGTAGCCGGTTCTCGCATGATTGTCTAGAAAATTTGTTTTCGCAAATTAGACGTCGACAGCTTCGCCCTTCTGCCGTTCAAGTAAAAGATAACTTGAGGTTGCTCACTGTCTCCCAATATATGGAAGATGTTAGCAATACTTCTTATACATGGGATTCACGAGAATGGCTCCTCAATTTTCCAGATCATTTGAGAAACTTGAATGACTTAAGAAGTGAGGCGGTTAAACAAGATGAACCAAGTTTTTCTCAATCAATGGTTCGTGACTTACCCAACATTGAGGACGACGATGACACTGGCATAGAGATGTGAACTAATTTATGCACTCGGTCTTCGGAGCAAAATGTGGTGTATTACATATTGCGAGAACAGAGAAAACTTCTAATTTTGCGGAGCAAAGAAGAAGAAGAAGACTGAGTGTCGGAAACTTCAAATGACATGCACTGTGCGAAAAGTGTTGATATTCCCTGATATCAAGAATATTCGAGAAGTCTAAAATGTTTCAAAATCGCATAAATACGTACCGAAATGCCTTGAAAGTACCATAAAGGTTATTTAAAGTATATTGCGGCATGTAATACTCGTTTAAAGTTACATATTTTCTTTGATTTCAATATTCAGCATTCATACCGAAAAAATCAACCAACATTATTTTCCGTGCATCATGTGATTTGACGCTTGCGGAACAGCTTTCCGACGGTCGACCGTCGGACCCTCGTTCGAATTTTTCTATCTTCTCGCAATAGCAGGTATGGTACTGAAACAAATTCGTAACCGTTCTGATATCTGCGAGGATTGCATAAACTCTTTAAGATTCTATACAACTGTTGTAAACAATTGATTCAATGCATTTAACTATTAAAAAAATAATGTTGCCAGTCAATGTTGAAATTGCACTTTAACAGTAATGCATAAAATGTTGATCAAATTTCGTATCCGCTATCGCACTATTCGTAATTATACGTTCAAATTTGCGGTCGTATCTTTAATAGGGGATGACGGCTTTGGCAGGTTTTGTTCTATTATTGTCAGGGGGGTTTCTTATGACTTATTATTATGGCTGATTATGCTCAAATTTGGCCTAAGGCTTCTTGACATGCCATTCAGAATGGCTGCCTTGCTGTCAAACAATCACCCACCCCACCCACTCTGATATGTACCGATAAATTTAATTCATATATTGCCTACGTACTTGACCATCTTCTCACCAAAAAAGTAAATCTGGACTTAGTTCTAAGTTCAATCTATGCGGCGGTATGATGATATTATCACATAGCGCTAATTAACTAAGGGAAGATATATAGGCAAGTGAACAAAGTGAAAAAATTCCTCCCAGTAACGAAAAAGACGTCGACGGTTTCAACAAAAGATATTTTAGTTACTAGATAAAGATTGTCGCTTCGGTTCCCTTTGTTCTGCTGTCCGGAACATGTTGGGTACCAAGCTGTCAAATCGTATGGATTTCCCTTCTTTGACATTTAGCTCCCCTATCCTCTGCAACAAAAGATGTTCTGGACAGCGACGAAAGCGACAACCTTTATCTAGTTACTAAAATATCTTTTGTTTCAACACTTTGCACGTCGTCGGTAGCGTCGTATGCAAGCAATCATTGATCAGCAACATACAGTAATATCGTTATGAACTATTGTGAAATCGTAGCGGAAACATGCAAAATATCGATTTAATTAATCAATCTTTTCCTAACGCATTATGTATTGATGCAATAATAATATCTTATTGATTCTGTTTTGCACCCCATTGTAAAAATTGAAAAATCGTAGCAAACAAATATCTTGTTATGGAACGTACACACGGTCAAGCAGTTTGACCAACATTGACTCCACCTCTCGTTTGTTCCAACATCCATCAAGTTTTACCAACAGCGGCACGAACAATCAATTTATTCGACCAACAATATCACACACGAACGACCGGAACGCTAACTTGATTATCAACCATCAAAAAATATATGGGGGTTTGTGCAACTTCACTACAAATGCTCAAACATGTTCGGCGATCCTTGACTCCACCCCCGACAACTCAAACCAAAATCAAACCGTTTTAATTTTTTCCAACCGAGCCGCCAACTGTCAAATGGTTGTTCGAACAACTTCACACACGTTCCAACAAAGCAGCAACTGAAGCGTTTTCTTGGGGGTGGAGTCAATGTTCGTCGAACTGCTTGACTGGTGTGTACGTAGCATTATTGGTGCGTTTGAGCAACTGACAACAACGGTTGAGGATGTAAACATAAACAGCCAGCATCGTGAAAACATAATTCATAAATATTCACCTAAACCAATGAAAAACTAATACTTTTCTGACAAATTCCATCAGTTAATCCCATACTTAGACTGTATTGATTAATACTGCTTCTAAATTGGGCTGAATTCTTCCGAATGCGTGCAATGTTGACTGTTGTTGTCGGATGTTAACAAAAAATGAATCCCAGGTGTATGCTTACTGAATTGGTATTGGAAGTTTCCACCACTACAAATCCATTTATGACAAAATCACCTTACATAGCAATTCACCCTAAACATTCTTTGCATATCAAAGAATATTGAGGCCAAATTTCATAAAATTTGGTCGTCGAAAACCCCCCTGACAATAATAGAAACAAAACCTGCCAAAGCCGTCTTTTCCCCTATAAAAAAAACCCTCTACTTTTTCCATTTCATCACTTTTACGCCTCACTCACTTCTTTTCGCGAAAATTTTCGGTAATGACCGCAACGGGATTCAAACCTAGAACATCAGCAAAACCCAAGTCGGATCAAGATTTTTTTATGTACAGGTTATCCGACTTGTCAATATCCCCAACTCAGCCATCTTGGATTTTTGTATGGAATTTATGCTCGTTTGTTTACGTTTTGCACTGAAAATGTATGTCCCCCCCCCCCGCGCTGGTTATTCCCATCTACTGATGAAGTCGGATACCTGTAGTGACCGCAATCCAGTGCCATTTTTGTTGGTGTTCTGGGTTCGAATCTCGTTGCGGTCATATTTTTTTTATAAATGCGCCCCGAAAATTTAGTGAGGCATAATGATGAAACATAAAAAATTTTGATTCGAAACTTTTTTTCCGCACGATGCTTCCCTAATAAGTTGTTTTTGAAACCTAAAAAAGATAATATCAATTCACAGACATTTGTGACAACTTTTTGATTCAATTTTCGGACACTAACTTGCATAGTATTCGCCATTCGGACACTTGATTCAAACTTCGAAGAACTACAAAACAATACAGCAAAAAAGGATTCGCTATTCAATTCTAAGTTTATCAAAAAATATGACTTTAAAGTAAACATTGTTTACTAAACAATTATGACATGGCTAACTCACGTTAAAATATGTTTTAGAGAAGTGCATTATGAATGGACATGTTGAAACATTTCGAGTGAAATATTTCAAAACATTTCCCATACAGAATCGAGTCATCGGCTCGAGCTCTGCACGGAGAAAAAATATGGTAGAATCAACCGGATTTTGCATTAGAATAATTTTTTTGCATTGATTTTATGAATAACAATATTTATTGTTGATACAATTACAAACCATACGCGATAGTTGATTCAACTCTAGAATATATTTGTTTTGTCTCTGTCAAATAATACATCAGAAAACAACAATTCTCGGGAACTTTTTCAAATCGGCGTATGTAACATTTTGATCAAGTTGAGAAAATCAGCTTGGAAGTTTTCAGATTTCATTTTTATAAAAATATATTCCTATTTAGAAACTAATCATTTTTATTGCAATTGAATACACCTCAACGATACATTATGAAAAGGTTCATCGTCACTGACTCTGAAATCTGCACTGCGTGTGAACATTTCAGTTATTTTGATAAAAATATTTGTTACAACGTTCTGCAACAGATAAATCACATACGTCGTTTTGATACGTCAGCATGACCGAGGTCATGCTACTTTCGTCGAAATGTTACGCTGCTCCGTACGCTGCATTGTTGATACGTCGAAATGTTGCGTCAAGTTGAAACGTTTCACGCACATGCGACAAAAAATGTCAACACTTACAACACGACGTAACAACATTTACTGCAGAAAAACAACGTAAAATGTTTTTCTTAACGAAAATCAGAATATTCAAGCAACATGCTTAATTTTAAAATCAGTGATGAAAAAGTACAAGCATCAGACGCACGTTTTAAACTATTTAGTTGTTCGAAAAAACTTTTTAAAGTACGTTTTCTGCTAAGCGGTGTATGTGCAATATTTTCAACAATGATGTTACACCGTTTTGCAAAAAATTGATTTACATTTTAAAAAACACATTTTCATGTAGCTTTAAAGATATACACATTTTTAGATGAATTTGATGCCATATGCTGTTGAAAACGGGTTTGTTTACAATTTGCGACATACGCCGTTTTGAAAAAGTACCCGAGAATTGATATTCGTGGTTGTTTCTACATTCGAAAATGCTGTGTAACTATTTTATCGGCAATATAATGACGACAACAAAAGAGGAAAAGCGACAGAAGCAAAATCGAACACGTTACATGCACATGGGAGTGAGAGTCATCTTATCTTCTTTACCTCTGTACCGTGCGCACTGCAAACTGTAAGATCTAGGTTGATCAGTATATACAGTTTTTCAAATCATGAGAAAGTTGTCAAAAAACGATATTATTATTGTTTCAATCTTGCGATGAAAGATTAAAACAACAATATCCGTGTTGTTTGATGCAACAATCGAAATAGTTTCAATCATGCGAGATTCTTCTGCGTGAAGAGAAGAATTCTTTCTCCCAAAAAAGGTATTACAGGTATTCTACCGGAAGTATATCCAAGAATTCCTCCGGAAGTTCCTCTTCCCAAGTAGCGCATCATGAACTGATTTGATTACAGCAGCTTAATTGTGACCGAATTTCGTCACATACAAGTAGCGGCAGCTAACTTGCAACATGTGTGCTACCATGAAAGGAGTTGAAAAAAAATACTTTCGATGAAATTCCTGAGAAACTTTTTGAGGAATTTTTGGAGGAACCTCAAAAGAATTCCTAAGAAACTAGAACTAGAAAGGAAAAATCCTGAAAAAAAAACTGAACGAAAAGAGGAATTTCTCAAGTAACTGCCTTGAGGCATCTCGATATTCTTGGTATTCTTGAAAGGAACAAGAACATTCCTGGAGGTATTACTACAAGAATTTCAGTTATAATATGATTTTAATTTCAAAAATATCTAGATGATTTGTTGGACGAATTTCCAGGAAAATGTCTGAAGAAATTTTCATATGAATTAAGTAAAAAGGCTGGAGCTCTTTGAATTAATTTTCTGGATAGTATCTGAAGAAATATTCGAAGGCATCTTTGTAGGAGTTTCTGAAGCAATTCCATGTGAAACTGTAAGATTTATATAAGGAACTCCTACAAGCCTTCCAGGAGAAATTTCTGGAGAATATCCAGGAGGAGCTCCTTTAGGATTTCTAAAAGGAATTGTTGAACGATTTCCATGTTGATTTTCAGGAGAAGTATCTGGAGAAATTTAGGGACGAATTTCAGGAAGAAATGCTGTTGATCCAGTTGTGTAGATATCGTTCGTTGAAGAACTAGGATCTCGGGAAGCGGATGTTCAGGAAGGTGGTAGCGTAGAAGAACAGTAAACGGCCATCAAGATTTCCTTTATCAAAACAAGCGAGAACCAACTGGGTGAGCTGCGCACTCAGCAGAAAGGATTGATTACATATACATCCCGGCGGAAGATTTAGGAGCATAGAGAAGCGAAGCGAAGCACGATATGCGCCTCCTTTACGATATCTCACAACGCCTAAGTGAAACAAGGAAGACTCCAAGAATACCAGTGGAAGACGCGACGGATCAGTTACTCACCGACCCAACTGATATTCTGAAACGTTGATTCGAGCACTTCGAGCTACTTCTTAAAGTTTCGACGCTCGACCAACCATCAACATCTAGGCATTAGCCGCCAAGGGTGCGACGCATTACCCGCGTCAACTCCGAAGCCCCATCACTGCTGGCAGGAGCTCGAAGCAGCCATCCGAAGCATGATATCCAACAAGGTCGATCGTATACCAGCAGAGATGCTTAAAGCTGACCCCATGCTATCTGCGCAAATAATGCATCAACTATTCTGGGATATCTGGGACACTGCGACTTTTAATTGAATGCAGGGCGCCTTAGTGAAGGACGAAGGTCCCAAGAAAAGATAATCTAACAACAATTTGTGGTGCATCATGTTACTATGCAATTGTTCTCAAAGTGCTGTTTACAGTTATTATTAATCAGAAATCAGATACAGGAGAAGATAGACACGACGACGGCAGCAGGTAGTATTCCGCCCGGAATATCATGTGTGGACCATATTGTTACGCTTTGTATCGTCAATTCGTCATATTTTGTATTCATTGACTACGAAAGCTTTTTGATCGTCTGATCCACGAAAGTCTGTGGCGCTCCCTTAGACACAAAGGAATTTGGAACAAAATCGGCGACCTTTTCAAACCGCAGTACGAAGGTTTTACGTCATGTGAAGCTTTTAATCGGTTGATGTCGGGCCTGCTGGCCTCCCAACTGGATCTCGAATGCCGAAATCCATCGACGATGCCATCGAAAACCGATATCAACAGACATTCGAGGGCGTACATGGAGATGAGTCGGCCCCACATTACAAAAGAGGAATATGGCCTGAGTCCAGGTCAAGGCTAAAGTGAGCAGCCGCCCACGGTGGAGATATTTTACGCCTATGTACTCCTAAAGGAGCTCAGTATCCATGAGTGAGTGTTGTATATGCCAGAATATGTCCTTAGGGCAAAGGTTTACTATATGTAGAAACAAAATATTCTCATCAAAAATGCAACTCAGGTTGCGTTTCAAACGAGTCATTCAATTGTTGGTAATAAAATAGCTTCCTTGACCTGATTCACAGTCCTGACTAGCAAGTTTACGTTGCAAGATAAATAAATAAATTACAAATTACAAAAATATCATACCTCCATACTCCTCCAGGCGACGGCAGCGATGAGCATTTCATTCCACCCGCATCGTAGCAGCACGACCTGATCGTCCCGATGGAGGTTGGTAAAGTAGGGCAATCGTCGGGCAAATTCTATCAATTGATAGATCTGCTTATTCACCATGTGGCAAAGGTGTGAAACGGGCCCCTATAATTTTAGTTAACCATGAATCGCGGATCATTTACAATTAATAATAATACAATCGTTACCTTGTACTCTGGAGGAATCATCGAGTTGGACCCCACTCGCAGGTAGGGAATCGCATTATCACCACTTTTCTGTTCGCTTAACTGTTCAGCCTCATGGATTCGCTCAATGGTCACGTCACGCACCGAACTGGTCGAGTTGATCTCTTCGCTCTAAAACAATAAAAACACAATTACTCGTGATAAATCAAAGAACGATTCCTAGCACTGCTACTCGACTCACCTTAATGGAAAACTTGGAACTCCGCTGTCGCTCCTCCTGGACGGCTTCCCGCTTCATACCGCAGGCGAGACATTTTTGATACCGGCAGTACTGGCAGCGGTTTCTTTGGCGTTTGTCTATCGTGCAATTTTTGTCCTCCCGGCAGGCATAGGACAGGTCTTTCCGTACCGTTCGTTTGAAAAATCCTTTGCATCCTTCACAGCTGCAGCAAAAGAATGAGAAGAGTAGAAATAAAAACGTGTTAGGATGCAAATGAGAACATTGTGATTAATTTGCACCATTGCTAGATGCAAATTGCATCTTGCCCCTCTGGCAGCGAATCAGCTCAGCGATCGTTATGGGAACCGATTTTAAATGTCACGTCCGCTGGGATGGACTTTTGTGGGGGCAGTCATTAATTAGGACCAATGTTAGAGGACCGAAGTATCTGGCGAGCAGTCGTGATAGATTCGTGTTATATTAATAGTGATAGAAACAGTAAGGTTCGATTTGTTGCACCTCAACCGTAACTCATGGCGGTTGAGCGATAGGTGAAACCGCGCGTTTAGGCAAACAGATTTGTCCCAGATTGTTTTTACAAGCGTACTGAATGGATGCAAAAGGGTGACCTAAGGTGGCGAATTATTCGTTAGATTTACCTACGAATCACATTACTGATATTGGCGGCCGGATTGAACCCAAGTGGTTGAGGAAATATCATTCCGATCATTGCTTTGTGGAATCATGAAGTTTGAAGTGTCGCACGATCTATTTTGACTCAATTTAGGAAATAGCCATTCCAGAGATTCCCCGGATTGCGGCCGATATATCTACTCGACATTACGTCAAGCATCAATTAGGAAAATAAGTGTCTGCGGATGCTCCCAAGGGGGTGTATTATCTCCACTTTTGTGGAATCTCGTTACAGATACGCGATTGAGATTACTCAATGATGACGGTTTTCCTACTTATGGATATGCCGACGACTATCTAACATTGATAATATGTATGTGCATCACTACTTTATGTGACCTGATGCAAAATGCTTTTCAGGTAGTTACTTGGGATCTTAAGCTCCCCGAGTAGCACACTTGTCACATATCAGTTACTGTGATTCATATGCGACCAAATCCAGTCACATTGGAGTTGCTGCAACCTAATCGATCTGAGCTGTGTTACTAGGGTCAAATATATCGAATTAATTTACACAACCAGGCTTCGGAATTCTCACTCATGTGAATGAAAACCTGCGATTAATCCATTTAGCGGAGTGTGATTTTTCATGGTCCCCCTGTGAGGAAGTATTCTCACACATTTTTATCCGGATAAAATGGTGGGTGATAAATTCGTGAGCGGCTGCTCGCCGGATATTTTAATTTTAATCCACAAATTTTCCTTCTCGTCGCCTCATCAGATAAATTTTACAAGCATATTTACAAAAAATTAGGACCGCAACGGGATTCGAACCCAAAACAATTTTAAAATGTTCAGAGCGTCCACTATACCCACGCCACCACATGAATTGATTGAAAGCGAAAGGAAAAACTGCTGTATTGAACCTTCTGCTTATCGTGGCGCATCGTCAGATTCAATCAGCTTGGCGAGGCAAAGCAATCGGCATTTGATTTTCGCGAAACATGGGAAGAAGGATAACAATTTTTCGCACCATCGCTTGTGCCGGAGTTTATCGCACTGTAATTTATCCGGATAAAATGCATGGTGGAGTGATCAGTTGTCGCGTGAGTGAGTGAGAAATCCGAACCCTGTACACAACAGTTGTACAACCAAATTTGGCTTATGGATGTCTTGTGTGGTGGCAAAAGGGTGAAGGCCATCTTCAAAGGTTGTGCCTAATGGCAATGACTGGTGCGTTCTCTTTGACTCCCACAGCTGCTCTCGAGGTTCTCTTCGACGTGGCGCCACTACACATACATCTCAAACAAGAAGCAATTTCTTGTACTTGATTATGGGTTCTCAGTTTCATGGAAGAAAATCCTGTAAACCACAACCTAAGTGATCTCACACTCGCTAGTAGCTTTCCTTAAAGGACCTTTTTAAACACAATTCCCCTCGCGGGATGAGTGGAAATTATGCTATTTGAAGAGTAGTATGTCGCACAGCATTGTTTGTTACACATACGGCTCCCTTCTCGAAGGTAGAGCGGACGCAGATGTCTACTCGCGTGAACTGAGATTGGAACAGTCCCACTCACTGGGTAGACACTGCACTGTCTTTCAAGCGGAAATATTTGGTTTATGCGTGGAGTGGAATCCACACTGCAAAATCACATTATGGTCAAAGTAATATACCTCTGTTCAGATAGCCAAGATGCTATTAAAGCTATCGCACTTCGGCTAACTTAAGGTCGAAGTTAGTAATCGCAAGGCGAACTCAAATTGAGGAACTGAATTCAGTTGATACGTATACGTTACACCTTATATGGGTACCTAGCCATTCTTCCATAGCTGGAAACGAATTGTCTGATGAGTCAGCTCGCTCACAAAGCTTTATTGGTCCTGAGTCAGCTATTCCAATTCTAAGTGTTGGGTGGAGCGTTTGATTAGCTCTTGGGCTTCCGCTCAGCACAAGCGGTATTGGAGTAGTTTGGACTCATGTCGACAAACAAAATTGTATATCCGAGAGCCATCTTCGGTAGTAGCAAATTATTTAGCTAATCTGTCTAAACAGAATTGCAGTGTCTTAGTCAACGTGTTGAATCATTTGTATGTGATAATTGTGAATCCGACTATGGTACTTCTTATCAACTGATATGTAACTGCCCAGTTTATGTGCAACTGCTTTTCTTTCACTCACTAAGTGAAATTGGCTTCAGAAACTTCAAAATATTCTGTAGTTTATAACTCGTTGTGGTAAGGAGCTATGAGCTTATGTACGTTTATACGTGGTACGCCCTCTTCAATGGTCCCTTTCCCAAACTTCTAATTTTTCTCCCATCCACATTCCTTTCCTTTTTGTTCACTTCCCTATTCGGTCAGGTGCGTGATTAGAAAGGCTGTGAAGGTTATGGCACAAATCTCCCAAATTGAGGTGCCCATGGATCCTAATGCTCACTCACTCTCACGAGCAGGGGGTGCTCTCTCACGCAGATTTTCGCCTAGAAATCGTTTAGCGAAAAAATAAAAAAGGCCTGATGAGAGATAGCCATTTTTCCCTCACTGTCAGTGCAACGAAAAGTTGATTTGCTCGTTTTCTCACCTCTTTCATTCATTTCCTTCACAAAAGTAGCCTTTATGGCTAAAGTGAGCGCAACCCAGTGTCATTTTTGTTGGTGCTCTGGGTTCGAATCCCGTTGCGGTCATATTTTTTTTATAAATGCCCACCGGATTTCATCAACTAGGCAGGATTTTCGTTTATCTTTCAGGCTTGTTCTAGAAAAGTAGCGAGTGAAAGATGTTTCCCACCACTGACTTCGAAAACATATTCTCCTTTGACCCGAAAATCGCTTGTTTTCGCCTCACCGAAACGAAAAGTATGAACCCTGGAGGTGACCCTGGAGCCGACGTTCTGGTACCTGATACTGCCGCTTAGGTAATCAAATCTCGGGTACTTATTCAAAAGGACGTATGTGATTTTGTAAACAAAGATTCAAACGTCGATTTGTCCGATCTGAGAGCCCTCCCATGCAAACCATCACCATAGACAGATAGGGGGAGGCTTCGGCTACCTGTTGGTGGTGTTGGTTTGCGTGGGAGTGCCATCAGATTGGACAAATCGACGTTTGAATCTTTGTTTACAAAATCACATACGTCCTTTTGAATAAGTACCCGAGAAATACTGAATTATGTGCATTTGGATTGGAACACTTCCAGCATCGAGCAATTTTCCATGTTCCAAAATTGCGAAGAATGCTTCAATTCCCGAGAGTGGGTCCATCTTATCGCTTTCATTGTAATTGAGATCTGCAAACGATTCTCAGCTTATTTAAATTTGCACATAGCTAAGACCAAAAAACAGACCAAAAAAATATATTTACACGGCATTTGAAAGAGAAATTCATATTTATTTTTTGTTATTTTTTCATCTCAAATTTTACCAATTTTACTAAAATCATGTTTTTTTTTAAATAAATTAGTATTACTCGACAATTGAAGAAGATACAGACGATATTCTTATAGCAAAACACGCGTTTTAAAAAACCCCAAAAGTCTTCAGAAGGTGACATTCGTGAGAAATGAAAAATAAAAAATCTACGGCTTCAACACTTTTTATAAGTTTCATCATTATCATCGTATTGCAAGATTTTCGAGAAAAGATGCATTTTCGGTCTAAAGCATACTTTTAAGAAAAAAAATTGTTCTACAAAGTTGTTCTGGATACTTGGGCCCTTATTATAGAGTTACCGAAAAATAGGGTGGGTCATTTTATAAAAATGTAAAACTTTAATTTTTTTTATTTTGCGGAATATTGACATAAAATGTTCTACAAAGTTGTAGCGCAGCTTTTTCCAATCAACTTTGCTATATACATTTTTTATGTAGCTCTTAAGCTCACTTGTTTAGAGTAATTTTACTTACCAGAATTAGGGTGTCCCTCAAAAAACAATATTTATGATCTGCTCATTTCATTTTTTATTTTTCACGGATGTCACCTTCTGAAGACTTTTGGGGCTATAACAAAATCGTTTGTATCTTCTTCCATTGTCAAGTTATATCAATTTATTTGAAAAAACATGATTTTAGTAAAATTAGTAAAACTTGAAATAAAAAAAA
The DNA here is from genome assembly GCF_024139115.2 of Armigeres subalbatus. Taxonomy (NCBI): domain Eukaryota; kingdom Metazoa; phylum Arthropoda; class Insecta; order Diptera; family Culicidae; genus Armigeres; species Armigeres subalbatus. Next base: position 95,089,915 of record NC_085141.1, read on the forward strand.
AATATCCCCAGTTTTTTGACATAATAAAGAATATGAGTTTCTCTTTCAAATGCCGTGTAAACATATTTTTTGGTCTGCCTTAACCGGAGATATCAACTTATGAAAAAAATTTAATTTTGACAGAAAAATGATTATAACTTTTGATCGGTAAAAGATATTGAGCATATTTACCCATCAAAAGTTGCATTTTTTTAGCTCTAAAAGTCACATGAAGACAACTTTTTCGAATCTAAAACAAAAAAAGTAGATTTAAAATACTGTTTTTTTTTAGGTACACCCTAATCCAATTAGGTAAAATTGCTCTAAATCAGCCAACTTAAGAGCTACAGAAAAAGTTTGTTTAGCAAAATTGATTGGAATAAGCTGCGCTACAGCTTTGTGGGACATAACATGTCAATATTTCAAAAAATAAAAAGATATTTTTTAATTTTTTTATATGATGGGCCACTTTATTTTTGGTTGCACCATAATGATGGCCTAACTATTTCGAACAATTTTGTAAAACAACAGTTTTTTCTAAAAAATATAGTTTTGGCGTAAAATTAATCTTTCCGCGTAAATCTGTATCCTGGACCATAGTGCAATCGTATAAATATACTAGTCGACCCGGCAGACGTTGTCCTGCATAGTAGGCGGAAATGTGCGTTTTCAACTGCCTATGCAAAGATTCTCATACAAAATCATGTTTTAGTTTTTCACAATTTTTTAGCTTTACTCTTGATTTTCACATGGGAGACCCTATAAACCCGTCGGAAACGACAACTAACATATTTGCCGGAGGAATTGAGAAAATCCATCCATCCATTTTCGAGTTATGCGGATACGAACACAGACCATTTCATTTTTATTATATAGATTTCGCATATTCAATTAAATTTATTGGAAAAAACTATTTTCGATAGGGCCTATAACGTGTTATTTTCAAAATAGTTGTAGGTCCACCCTAAAAAACGGCCAAGCCACACGTTTTTTTTTTCTGTCTGGGATAAGCCTTCTCCAAAATTTCCTCTCCCGAAAAGCCTTATCCCGTTTTTACTTTCGAAAAATGCCATAAACAAAGGGTCTATGAATGACAAGCAAATGCAGAATGACTTATCAAGAAAGCCTATTATTCCGGAGAAAGATTGTATGACATTTGCCAGAATCAGTTTGCCAGAATGGTTGCCAATATTCCAGAAAGCCATTCCCCAGAATAGGCCATTTGCTAGAATGTACCATTCCCCAGGAATAGTAACACTGGAAATTATGATTATTATTGGTGGCTAAAGAATAGAGAAAGAACTATATAAATAAAATAGTTTTGCATAACGGGGTTTTGGCATTATTTACTAATGAAGGGATCTCGGTATAATTAATTTTCATAAAAGGGATTTTTTAACATATTAGACAATTTTCAGAAAGGTGGATACTATTTATCAAAAAAAAAATTCATATCTGTCCAAAACCAAACAAACTGTTTACGAATGGATATCATATTTCTTCGTCTCATTTCAGACGCAGACCTCATTTAAAAATTGAATCATATCTACGATTGGACAATATAACTTTAGGTCATACTAGACAGCTATTTGTTTTCATTGAAGAAGCTATAGTCAAGGCAAAATGTCTACTTCTAAAGAAAGAATCATATGCACAATAGCCATATTCAAACACGGGGACGGACAATCATCTACTTCTAAAGAAAGGATAACATCTACTCTTGCCTTAATCTGAGCAAGCGCCTTCTTTAAAAAAAATGGATCATATCCATAATTGATTTATTTCTGACAAAAGCCTATTTTCAAAGAAGGGGTCACATTCACCATTGCCTTAATCTGAACAAGCGTCTACTTTTAAAGAAGAAATCACATCCACCATTGCCGTAATTCGGACAAGCGCCTTCTTTTGAAGAAGGGATCATATTCACTATTGCTTTAATCCTGGCAAACGTCTATTTTTAAAGAAGGGATCACAGCCACCATTGCCCTAATCCGGGCAAGAGCCTCCTTTTAAAGAAGGAATTACATCCACCATTGCGTTCATCCAGGTAAGCGCCTACTTTTGAAGAAGGCATCACACCTATCATTGCTTCATTTGTGTTAAACGCCTATTGAAAAAAGGATCACATCCACCATTGACTTAATCTGGACAAGCGCCTAAGTTTAGGGAAGGAATTACATCCACCATTGCCTTAATCCGGGAAAGCATCTACTTTTAAAGAAGGAATTACATCCACCATTGCCGTAATTCGGGCAAGCGTCTTCTTTTGAAGAAGGGATCATATCCAGCATTGCTTCAATCCTAGCAAACGCCTATTTGAAAGAAAGCATCACATCCACCATTGCCTTAATCCGGACAAGCGGCTATACCCAGCTTATGTATGCTTTCTACGAAAGAATTACGTCTTTTCTATTCTAAAATGGATCGGTGCGGTGTTATATTCCTCACTAGAAAACAACTAAAAAACTACAAAAAATATAGAAAATGTCCCTTATGCTAAATGACCCTCCCTTTTGACGTTGTTCACAGTTGTGCAAAAAGTTCATGGCGTTATGAATTATTGCTCAAACTGGGCAAACGCATGCATGACAAATGGGAGATGACCAATTCAGGGGAATGGCGCATTCTGGCAAACGGCTCTCTGGGGAATGGTCCATTCTGGATTGAAAAGCTTTCAACCGAAGAAAAGCAAAAAGCTTTCTGGCGAATGTCATACAACCAAGGTTATGGATGGATAGGATGCTGGGTCATTAGGCCGAATGGTCATTAGGCCGAATGGCCATTAGGTCGAGTGAGAACTGATTAGTGCGAAATGAGGAAGAAGTAGAACGGAAAAAAATAAAAAGGAGTAATAAGTAAGAAGGAAGAAGGAAGGAGGAAGGACGAAGAAAAATGAAAGAAGAAAGAAGGGAGACGGGAGAAAGAAGGAAGGTTTCCTTCCGTTCCGTTTCGGAAGAAAGAAGAAGGAAGTATTAAAAAGGAAGAAAAAAGAAGGTAGAAGGAAGAAGGAAGAAGAAAGATTGAAGAAGTAAGAAGCAAAAAGAACAAGGAATAAGTAAGAAGGAAGAATGGAGAATGAAAGAAGTAATAAGGATGAAGGAAGAAGGGAGAAAGAAGAAATAATATGAAAGAAGGACGGGAGAAAAAACGAAAAAACCGGAAGAAACCAGAAAAACCCTGATTAATTTACCTAGCGGTGATGGTGAATGATGATGATGATGATGGTCCCGCCACATACCCCTACAAAGGTTTGAGCTAGACGATTTATCTTTAAGATAATTGATTGAATTTAATTTTTCAACAATTTAATCAGATTTGCAAAACAAAACAAAAACGATCTGATTACCATCACAGATATAAATTTCATAACTTTCCATTACTATCCAGCAAAAATGATAAATGTAAAAACTGTTTAATTCATCTACAGATTCTCATAAGTATCAGTAGTGATGCTTCGAGTTCATAAAAATGCAAAACTTGTGATACCTCTCGCACAGATTTCAAAAGTTCCACCAAGAATCGCGTTTCATGTTATTACAAGTAACGTTAGCCACTCGAAAGCATCAATAATAATCTAATAAACTATGTCGTTGTCAACAAAATCAAAACTTGTGTTACCGCTCCGTCGATATCAAAAGTTTTGTTATCAACCGCGGAAACCAAACTCTACTAGATAGCCTATTACTAATCCGCAGAATCATTGAAACAGCTGAAAAAGCGCAAGTCTGTACATAAATTTAAAAATCATTCATATCTGCTTTACGCGAGACTCAAACTTTTGTAGACTACACAAGAAAAAGGTCAAATTACAATTACGTCAATAAATATAAAATCCATCATCATCATCGAGGCGAACAAAATAGTTTATTAGTGCCTCAATAATTACACAATTGTCCAAACAAAATATCCGTAGGTCAAACTTCGTCAAGATACAATAATTAATGATTTTTAAAAAGTCAACTAAGTAGCTGCTTAAAATACAGCTTTTACGTATGAAACACAAAGTCTCTTGAATTGTGATAATGTCGTTGCACGTTTGATATGTGTAGGCATCGAATTGAAATCATTGATACCTTTAAAAAACAAAGAATTTTGTGAAGCTCCATGCAAAAAGTTGGGTGTTCTTACATCCTCCGCGTTTCTAGTGTTATATCTATGAATGTCACTTCCTCTTTCAATTCGATCACACAAATATCGAGGCGGCAAACCATTTACTACTTTGAAAATGAACACCATTGTTAAATACACAATTCTTTGCTTCACCGAGAGCCACTGCAATGCATCCAACAAAAAAGTTGAGGAAGTGAATCTGTTACATCTTAAAATCAAACGCATAATCTTATTCTGCAAGCGCTGCAATCTCGATATTTGTGTCTGATTTGCTAAAAACAAAATGGAAGGACAAAAGTCCAAGTGAGGAGAGATGATTGATTTGTACAACTGTATTTTACTTTTACTTTTTACTTTTACGTTTCAGGCGCAAAAGATCTAAATTATACCAGCTGTTAGAATTATGCAAAGTTACTAACTTCTGTTCTACTAATTGATTGGTACAGGATTTCAAAACGTTTGTAAGAACAGCTGATCTTTCATCTATATTACCGGAATTTTCTTGAAAATCCACGTTTCTTTCGACAAGACCCGAAATTGCTTGTTTAGAATATTTTCTCCAGCACTTCATTTTAATTAAATTACTATCATTACTATTATTGTCGGTAACGTTAATGACTAGCGTTTCATGATCAGTTACTTTTAAATCATTACTCGTTTCGCTAGTTACAGAATCAAAATTTGTATACACATGATCAATCAAAGTTCTACTGTGCTGGGAAATACGCGTATAAGAATTTACTTTTTGTTTCAAATTGAAAAATCCGCTAAATGTTTCAAATGATTCGAATTGGAATCGTCACACCAATTGATATTAAAATCACCAGCAATTACATTTAATTTACTAGGATCTATAAATGACTCAAACCAGTTTTCCAAAATTTCAATAAAACGCTGGTCACTTGCACTGGGAGAGTGATATAAAACACCATAATTACCCATCTTCATGCCACGTACAATCTGCAATGCCTAAGAACCAGTTTCCATCACAAACTTCGTTTAATTGAAGCTTGAACTGAACTGATTCTTTGACATAAATAGCAACACCGCCAGTGTGTCTAGAATGTGATAAACAAGCAGCTACACTATAACCCGGAATGCTATACTGATCAAATGCTTCAATGTCGACTATATGAGTTTCAGATAAAAACACTAAAATGGACGTTTATCTTGAATAATCTTACGTAATGCAACGTAGTTTGTAGACAAACCCGCAGTATTCAAATACAAAATATCGAATCTGCTTACATTTCTACTAGATATTGGTTGCTATTCATTGAAACGTAAGCTGCTCTTTTCCGTTCAACTAATCGCTTATAAACACTACACTCAGTACTGAAGGCACTGTGGTTCACGTCCAATTTCATTTTACGTTCGGAATTCATTTTTATACAATTGACACATTTCAATACAGTTGACGTGCATTCGGATGTCTTGTGACGATCACTGCACTTTGAGCACGCAATGCTGTTTTTGCAATCCGTACTCATGTGCCCAAATTCTCCACATTGAAAACATCTCAAAACACTAATTTCGGGAACAACAAGGCACCGATCAAACCTTATGTTAACTTTTCTCGCGGTCAACAAACAACTATAAGTCTCTTTATCGACTTCAATAACAACATTGTTCTTGTTAAACTTAAAACGTGGATTTTCATACATTCTTATTACTTTAACATCATTTATTGCGATGTCTTCATTCTGATCTTTCAAAATCTGAATGAATTCATCGGAAGAAAACTTATCGCACATTCCCATCACTTTTAGTCTTGGCACCGATGAGGAACAACAGCATTATAGTTTTCACCCAGATCGCTTTGAATGCCATTTTTCACAACATCAACATTAAATCCTGTTGCACACTCAGCAATAATAGAGCCATTTTTCCCGTTTCTAAAGTTACTGATCCTGTGTGTTTTCGGATCCAGTTTACTATTCAAAAATTTACGAGTATCATCGCTACTCTGGTTGGACTCTTTCGGTTTAATCACAATGACCGGACGAGCCTTACGAGGGACCTTTACTTCCTTAGGCGCAGTGACTTTTTTCATTACTTTAACGTTATTTTTCCCAACATTACTTTTAACAATATCCGCGAAACTAACATTTTCTGGCATTGCAATATCAGATGTGTCGTCAACATCTTGTACCTTACGCTTTTTCGTTTTGGGAGTCAAATTAGGCCCCGTAGCCTTTCGCGATGTACCTTGCATTTCATTCATTACAGCTACATTTCTACTCGGGTTAAATTGAAAAAATGAACATTTCATATTTTCCATTTCTTTGCTGATCGAATCTTTGAGACCATTAATAGCCTCGTTCAAAACCTCAGATACATTTTTCTGCAATTTCTCAATACCGATTAACAACGCGCTGTCTATTTGGGCAGTAATGTGATTCCGAATATCACCGATCGAATCAGAAAGAGAAGAAAGTTTCTTCATCTCTTCATCGAAACGAATGGTATTCGAAACCTGTACATTCTGGCCGTCGCAAGATCGACTAGATAGACAGTCACAACACTTGAAAAAAAAACATTTGCATTCTCCGTAATCAATCTAGCCGCTGCCTTCGCTTCAATAGGAGAGCAGCGGGCATGAAAATATTTCCCACATTGAAAACAACACAGTGGGAAATCGTTGATTGCGATCCCCACTTTACACTTTTCGCACTCCATCCTCTACACAGCAGTGGACTCAAACATGCAACAACACACTGGTGCCTTTCTCGTGTATTATATAAATAGTATTTTGGCCATTACTTTTGAGCCCATAGTCCGATCCGGCCAATTTCCAATAGAGATGGGAAATTATTCTGCGTTGAATGCAACTTGTTGCGAGTAAATCGGTTAAGGATAAGTGCCTGAAAAATGAGTGACATTTTTTTTGTACTCAATTTTCTATAAAGTGGTGTTTTGCCCATAACTTCCGAGCCCATAGTCTGATCTAGCCAATTTTCAATAGGAAACAATGGTAGAGTATTGGTAGTTGTGAATAAGTACCTGAAAAATTAGTGACATTTTTTTGGTACAGACAACAGCAAGGGGTTCGATGTGTCCGGCGTTTAAGCGTGCTGCAAAATCACAGTGCAGATAACACAGCTGGCTTGCTCGGCCTCGCCCGAGTGTCCGGTGTGCGTAGGTTTAGAGGAAACGGCGGAACACGTGTTGTTCGTGTGCCCGCGTTTTCGCACAATGCGTGACCACATTCTTGCCACATGTGGTCTGGACACTACCCCGGACAACCTAGTCCGGAGGATGTGTAAGGTGAAGTTGGCTGGAACGCCGTTTTATCGGCTATCGTCCAAATCGTCTCGGAGCTACACAGAAGGTGGCGCGTGGACTCGAGGAATGGCTAGTTCAGGCACAAATAAGAGGTGGTCCAAGGGTTCGGAGTCGGCTTCATGGGTCATACTGGTGCCCATACTGGTGGTTCGAACTCGATCCTTTTATCGAACAAGTGGCCGCGTGAAGAACAACATGGTATCGTCGCTTTCGCGGCGTCGGTCAACCGGGCGGGTTCCGAGTCCGAGGACGGAAAGGGGTCCTCGTCAAGGCTGGGGCAGGCGTAGGCACCGCGTCGGCAAGTCCCTCTGTGTGCTGGCGAATAGACCCTATCGCAGAGAGGTCAATTTGGGGTGCAAGCGGCATCATCATTCTTGATACCAATCGTGCAGAGGGAAGCAGGCGCGAAGTCGACCCTGCCCACCTTCCGAGGACATAGGGCGTGGTAAGGCCACCTGGAAAGCCGGCAATGCGCTGGCACGATACCATGGTGTTCTTCTAAAAAAGCGAGTCACGATGTTCGATGCTGCAAGGACACGCAGCTAACCTCGAGGGTGCGTTATGCACTGGCCCCCATTTGAAGCATTACTTTCTGGTTGTACCGAAGGGACGATGGGCTTGGCGGCAATGGAAACGGTTTAGCGGGTCGATCGGTATATAACACTATGGGTCTCCGGGCCTTCTATAAAAAGTTTGTTTTTGGAGCGATCATATAGCCTTTACGTATACTTGGTATACGAGAAAAAGAAGGAAGAAGTAAGAAGAAAGAAGAAAGACGGGAGAAAGAACGAAAAAAACTGGAAGTAAGCAGAAAGAAGAAGGAAGAAGAAAGAAGGAAGAAGGAAGAGGGAAGAAAAAAGACGGAAGAAAGAAGAAGGAAGAAAACAGAAGGGTAAAAAAGCAAGAAAAAAGGAAGAAGGAAGGAAGAAGGAAGGATAAAGAAGGATAAATAAAAAGGGAAAAATAAAAAAGGAAGCAGGAAGAAGGAGGAAAGAAGAAGGTAGAAGGAACAGAGAAGAAGAAAGAAGAAGGAAAAAGAAAGAAGGGAAAAGGAAGAAGGAAAAAGGCAGAAAGAAGAAGAGAGAAGGAAGAGGGAAGAAGAAAGAATGAAGAAAGAAGAAGGAAGAAGGAAGAAAGAAGACGGAAGACGGGAGAAAGAAGGCAGGTGGAAGGAAGAATACAGAAGGATAAATAAATAAGGAACAATAAAGAAGGAAGTAGGAAGAAGGAAGAAAGAAGAAGGTAGAAGAAACAGAGAAGAAGAAAGAAGAAGGAAGAAGGAAAAAAGAAGAAGGAAGAAGGAAGAAGAAAAGAAGGAAGATGGAAGAAGAGAGAAGGAAGAGGGAAGAAGAAAGAAGAAGAAGAAGAAGAAAAATGGAAGATGGAAAACGGGAGGAAGAAGTAAGAAGGAAGAAGGAAAAAGGAAGAAAGAGGAAAGAAGAAGGTAGAAGGTAGAAGGAAGAAATAAGAAAGAAGAAGGTAGAAGGTAGAAGGAAGAAGGAAGAATAAAGAAGGAAGAATGAAGAAGGAAGAAGGAAGAATAAAGAAGGAAGAATGAAGAAGGAAAAAGGAAGCAGGATGAGGGAAGGAGAAAAAAGGAAGAAGAAAGAAGGAAAAAAGAAGAAGGAAACAGGAAGATGAAAGAAGGAAGAAGGAATAAGACAGATATAAGAAGGAAGATGCGAGTAGGGAAAAGGAAGGAAGAACTTCTCATTTTTAACTTTTTGCTTCTTTTTGCTAATTCGGCCTAATGACCGTTAGGCCTAATGGCCCTTTCAAATATTACGCGAGTTTTGTCCTATATTTTGCACAGTATTTTTGAAGCCGTAGTATGGCAACTTAACTTAACTGTGACAACCTACTTGAAGAGCAGGTCTTCGAAGTTCCGGGGTTCGGGGTTCGAGAAACGTCGAAAGGTCATCGAAGCTCGGATTGTTATATTACAGGGGTGTGCAGTAGAAAATCAACACTTACCTTAACTAATTTATCTATTACTTATAGACGAATCCAAGTAAAAATAAGAAGAAGACACACGACGGTGTTAACTTTGACAGTTCCTACAGCACAGCATAGGAAGATCATTTTAAAATGCTTATAATAAATTCTAGACTAAATGTAATTAAAATCTGATTGATGTATGATACGGAAAAAGTTCCGAACTGTATAATAGTTGCATTTTTGGAAAATATACAAAAAAAGAGATAAGCTTCTAAATATGTATTTGTATGTATTTTGTATTCAAAACTTTTTCCGTATCGTACATCAATCAGATTGTAATAACAAATTGTCTAGAATTTATTATAAGCATTTTAAAATTACCGCCGTGTTTCTTCTTTCTATTTTTACTTGGATTTGTCTATACAATAGATGCCTCTGAATTGTTTTAAAATTTTAAACCATAGTATTAAATATTTTCAATACGGGTTAAACTGAAATAAAGCATTAACAAAGTTTGAAATAAAAATAAAACATGCTACACTCTACTGCGTACTCCACTTGTGTCGTGCTGTTCGATCATCACATGCCGAGTGCACCCAGATCCGCTAGATCTTGAAGTGTGCTGATCTTTGCGTTCTTTCGGGCAATGCATCATTCTCAACTAACGCTTACCCGGATCGAAATAGCAAATGTCGAGGTCAGTTGAATGATTTTCGCCTCCCTTACCGGGTAATGGCCAGTCATAATCATAGGTACCAGTTTGCGGACGAGTATAGCACTGTGAACTAGAAAAAGCATTCGCATTTACTAATTGAAACGCCTTCCTCCGTGCTTATTTGTTTTCACGAACCTTTGAAGTACAGTGGGGTGGGGCTAATATGCTTATGATGTACATATTTGTTCTAATTTAAAAAATGATTTTTTAGTCAGTGTTGATTTTCTTGGGTTACCTAAACTTGACTTTCGGAATAACTTTAGCGGTGGGAAAACGGGACGTCTCTCGCACCGAAACTAGTTTCAGAAAATATATTTCAATTGATTAATGATTAACTGAACTTGTTTAAAGGTTCTTCAAAACTTTAGTATTTTCAGAAAAAAAGTGTATTTATAGGAACAAATGGAATAATGCTAACTTGTCTTATAACGAGTACAATTCATTTAAAATTGTGTTACTGATTTCTTAAACTGCGATTTCTTTCATTGTTGTCAAATTTTTGCCCTAAATTACTCTAATGCTAGCCGAACCACACAAGAACTAGAGGGCGATCGAGCTGAGATCACAATTTGCATCTAATTAAACAGATGTGCACAGGACGACACTCCGTTCGACTTACCTATAGACGCCGTAATGCTTTCCACTGGCCCGATCGCCGCAGATGGAGCAGAGATGCTTGGACCCACTCAGCGGGTGATTTGGCGGATACTGTTGGCTCATGTTGGTGGGAGTAGTGGGTGTCCCTCCCCCGCCTCCCCCTCCGCCGCCGGCATTTTGCTGCTGCTGTTGACTGCTGAGATTGTTGATATTCTGCTGCTGCTGAAGGGCTGCCGCGACCTGTTGGTTGAACGCTCCGGGACTGGCAGGGCCGCAGTTGTTGCCCGGCGAAAACGGCCCAACACTTCCATTTAGCAGCGATATGTCCGGTTTGAGATCGGGTTTCATGTCTTGGGGCGACAGCGGGCCCATGTGACCGACGAGGGCGGCATCGAAACCTGTGAAGTAGAAAAAAAAAGGGCGGGAAATGGAATAAAATGTGGCAAATGCATGATCAGAGCGCACCCAACAAGCGTTTGTTAGGTTTTCCTACAATTCGGTAACCTATCATAATCTGAATAAGAACTGCGAAATTGATAGATACCTATACAAGTATGTATGAGACCTTACAATTTTGCAAGGTTTCTTTACAGCACCTGTATAAAACCTTATATTTTGTGTATACAAATCTAGCATTTTCGCATGCTTATGCCCAAATCTTATACAGATTTTGATAGGTTATAATACAAAATTGTAAGAAAATCTAACAAAAGCTGGTATATAGTAGTTACAATAATCAGTCGGTATGGAAGCTTCAATAAATGATTCTACTTCTTCACTGCCCGTGGATTGTTCCATGTTTGCTGGGATTCCCTGTGTACATGGGACAATTATGCGTCCATCGGCAGTTCACTAAACAGCTGAATCCCGATTCGTTTACACTGCATTTGTGCTTAATCGATAGCTTTCACAACGATTCCAGTTATTGATTCCCATTGATGATCAGTTATTGTATAAGAAATTTAAAAATAAATGCTTTAAAAATTCACCATTTGTTGCACCTAATACAAAATGATACTAACGAGCGGCGTATTAAATTTTATCCCCTCGTCAGGCCCAGCATAGCGGTCATAGCGGACAGCGGTTTGAAATCCCCATTCAAGCGAAGAGGAAGAAGTTCGAAATGCAATCTGATTTGCTACATATTCATGACCAAATCAAGGCGTTTTTGCTCCTACTTCGTACGTGTGTATGCAATATGCATGCACCGTATGCACCTTATGTATAGAAACATCCCAATGAAACTGACGACGACAAATGCACTTTTTGGACAATCCCTTCCATGCCGTGTGTAGGACGAAGAAGCATGGAACAGTTATTGCGGGGCAAATGTGCTACCGATGCGTGCTTCCTCCCGGAATGGGGTACGAATCAGGGCAAAACGGTTACAGACGGGCCGCCTTTGTGCAAATTGTTATGCGCGACTCCGGGATCTGGGCCATATTCCGTCCGTCGAGTATCTTTCTTTCAATACACAAACCGGCAGCATCCAATTGGTTACCCCGCAACGTCGTCGTGTCTGGATCTGGGCAGACAAGAAAAGTCGAGTAGCTGTATGCATTTGGACCGCGTGTGTTTGTGTGTCCGAGCGCATCCCGTCCCGTACACAATTTAGAATGCATTTGAAGCCGGTTGACCTTGGAAAAACGCGCATGTTGGTTGGTTCATCTCAGAATCAGGTTCTGCTACAGTTTGGCACTGGTCTCCTTTCTTTTTGGGACGCTTGGTGGTAGTTTATGCAATTTATCAGTATGCTGAATGACTGGTTGAAATGACTTACTTTTATGGAAACTGGGTACCCGGATAGAGGTGAATAACAAACAAATAACATATTAATGACACATTTTGCAATGATATCAGATTTTGTTATTCTTATGTTATTCATGAATAACATAAAATAACATCCTAACAGCAAATTCTGTTATAGTAGTAAAATTTATTATTTATATGTTATTGTAAGGAAGAACAGAACAACAAATGAAGAACAGATTATGCAATCATAACAAAGTTTGTAATTCTTTCATCATTTGCCTTTTCAACATATCCTGAGCATGAGCGACGATCTTGATAACAGAAATTGGTATGAATTAGCCTTGCATAAGAGGTAAAATACCAAACAATAATACCAAAAATTCATATGCAAAATACTTTAGGCATAACATGCTTAGGTATTTCAATACCAAACGCATCACAAATTATTATTCGTTTGGTATTGAAATACCTAAGCATGTTATGCCTAAAGTATTTTGCATATTAATTTTTGGTATTTTAAATCTCATGCAAGGCTAATTAGCTTAACCCTTAAGAGACTGGGACGACACTTCGACCATACTTTCGGTCATAACTTATGGTGCCGTGGGCCGATTTCCGGAATTTATATAGTTTTACAAAGGGGAATAGCAGCACTTTCAAATGCCGTTACGAAATTCCGGTTCGTAGATTCCCGTCCGGAGGAATAACCGGAAATGTAGGGGACACCTCGCATATTTCCATATATCGAAGGTCATATTTTAATTGTAGTCAATAGTATTCTAATAAAAATAGCTCAAATCGACAATTATATTAATACATGATTGCCAGGAATCGATATCTGTGAATCAATAGACTTATATTGACAACTACGTCCACTATTCCGGGACCGGAATCACCGGTATGTGGTTCCGAAGGACCAAATCAAAATTTCAGAGAACCATATCATGCGACACATCAAATTACACTGCCGCAACGAGATATGACCAACCAAAGTGTAATCGGACCGTTTTGGACACATGTGACCACTCTGGCACAGGTTCCGGTACGCCACTATCCGGTTCCAGAGGACCAAATCAAAATTTCTGAGAACCATACCATGCGACACATCAAATTACACTGCCGCAAAGAGATATGGCCAACGAAAGTATAATCGGACCGTTTTGGTCACATGTGACCACTCTGGCACAGGTTCCGGTACGCCACTATCCGGTTCCAGAAGACCAAATCAAAATTTCTGAGAACCATACCATGCGACACATCAAATTACACTGCCGCAACGAGATATGACCAACGAAAGTGTAATCGGACCGTTTTGGACACATTTGACCACTCTGGCACAGGTTCAGGTACGCCACTATCCGGTTCCGCAGAACCAAATCAAAATTTCAGAGAACCACACCATGCGACACATCAAATTACCCAGCCGCGACAAGATATGGCCACCGAAAGTGTAATCGAACTGTTTCGGACACATGTGATCACTCTGGCACAGGTTACGGTACGCCACTATCCGGTTCCGGAGGACTTTCAGGGAATTTCAGGGAACCGGTACCATACGACACATCAAATTACACTGCCGCGACGAGATATGACCAACGAAATTGTAATCGGACCTTTTTGGACCCATGTGACCACTCTGGCACATGTTCCGGTACGCCACTATCCGGTTCCAGAGGACCAAATCAAAATATCTGAGAACCATACCATGCGACACATCAAATTACACTGCCGCGACGAGATACGGCCAACGAAAGTATAATCGGACCGTTTTGGTCACATGTGACCACTCTGGCACAGGTTCCGGTACGCCACTATCCGGTTCCGGAGGACCAAATCAAAATATCTGAGAACTATACCATGCGACACATCAAATTACACTGCCGCGACGAAGTACGGCCAACGAAAGTGTAATCGGACCGTTTTGGACACATGTGACCACTCCGGCACAGGTTCAGGTACGCCACTATCCGGTTCCGCAGAACCAAATCAAAATTTCAGAGAACCACACCATGCGACACATCAAATTACCCAGCCGCGACAAGATATGGCCACCGAAAGTGTAATCGAACTGTTTCGGACACATGTGATCACTCTGGCACAGGTTACGGTACGCCACTATCCGGTTCCGGAGGACCAAATTAAAATTTCAGAGAACCATACCATGCGACACATCAAATTACCCTGCCGCGACAAGATATGGCCAACGAAATTGTAATCGGACCGTTTTGGACCCATGTGACCACTCTGGCACAGGTTCCGGTACGCCACTATCCGGTTCCAGAGGACCAAATCAAAATATCTGAGAACCATACCATGCGACACATCAAATTACACTGCCGCGACGAGATACGGCCTACTAAAGTGTAATCGGACCGTTTTGGACACATGTGACCACTCTGGCATTGCAATTGGCCAATGCATTGGTTCCGGTACGCCACTATCCGGTTCCGCAGAACCAAATCAAAATTTCAGAGAACCACACCATGCGACACATCAAATTACCCGGCCACCGAAAGTGTAATCGATCTGTTTCGGACACATGTGACCACTCTGGCACAGGTTACGGTACGCCACTATCCGGTTCCGGAGGACCAAATTAAAATTTCAGAGAACCATACCATGCGACACATCAAATTACCCTGCCGCGACAAGATATGGCCAACGAAATTGTAATCGGACCGTTTTGGACCCATGTGACCACTCTGGCACAGGTACCGGTACGCCACTATCCGGTTCCAGAGGACCAAATCAAAATATCTGAGAACCATACCATGCGACACATCAAATTACACTGCCACACATCAAATTACATACGGCCAACGAAAGTGTAATCGGACCGTTTTGGACACATGTGACCACTCTGGCATTGGTTCCGGTACGCCACTATCCGGTTCCAGGGGACTAAATCATAATATCTGAGAACCACACTGCCGCGACGAGATATGGCCAACGAAAGTGTAATCGGACCGTTTTGGATACATGTGACCACTCTGGAACAGGTTCGAGTACGCCACTATCCGATTCCGGAGGACCCAATCAAAATTTCTGAGAACCACACCATGCGACACATCAAATTACCCAGCCGCGACAAGATATGGCCACCGAAAGTGTAATCGAACTGTTTCGGACACATGTGACCACTCTGGCACAGGTTCCGGTACGCCCCGATACGGCTTCGGAGGACAAAACAAAAATTTCAGGGAACCGGTACCATGCGACACATCAAATTACACTGCCGCGACGAGATACGGCCAACGAAAGTATAATCGGACCGTTTTGGTCACATGTGACCACTCTGGCACAGGTTCCGGTACGCCACTATCCGGTTCCGCAGAACCAAATCAAAATTTCAGAGAACCACACCATGCGACACATCAAATTACCCAGCCGCGACAAGATATGGCCACCGAAAGTGTAATCGAACTGTTTCAGACACATGTGACCACTCTGGCACAGGTTACGGTACGCCACTATCCGGTTCCGGAGGACCAAATCAAAATTCCAGAGAACCATACCATGCGACACATCAAATTACCCTGCCGCGACAAGATATGGCCAACGAAATTGTAATCGGACCGTTTTGGACCCATGTGACCACTCTGGCACAGGTTCCGGTACGCCACTATCCGGTTCCGGAGAACCAAATCAAAATTGTAGAGATCCATACCATGCGACACATCAAATTACCCTGCCGCGACAAGATATGGCCAACGAAAGAGTAATCGGACTGTTTTGGACACATCTGACCACTCTGGCACAGATACCGGTACGCCCCGATACGGTTCCGGAGGACCAAATCAAAATTTTAGAGAACCATACCATGCGACACATCAAATTACACTGCCGCGACTAGATATATAATGTAAAAGGACTGTTTTGGACACATGTGACCACTCTGGCACAGGTTCCGGTATGCCGCTATCTGGAGGACCAAATAAAAAATGCTGAGAACCATCGAATCGAAATTTCAGGAATAGCAATTGAAGCGTTTTGGGCTGATTTGGCCTTTCAATTTAGCCAAAATGCACATACTAGCTCGAGTTCTGAAAGACAATATCAAAATATGGATGAGCTGTAGTATGGAACCCACCAGATGGTAGTGTATCAAAGATACAGGGACAATGAAACAACATATCATGAGCCTGAGCAGGGTAACCGTACAACTTGTAGCTGCTACTTAGTGAATGACTAGAAATTGTGAAATTGTATTGACCACCAAGTGAATAAAGCTTGAATTTTTAGCTATCCATGTACAAATTTTGGAATTTAAATGCATTGTAGCATTGACTTAGTAAGTCAGTGGCCGTTACAAATATTTAATAAACACTATATCTTACTGGTCCACGAAAGGTAAAGGGAGAACAGGTGTCCATAAAACAAATAAAAAACTCCACAGATTTATAGAAGAATGTTTTGAAAATCCTCAAAATATTCCGGAAATTATACGGTTGCTCCCTCAAATTCTTATTCTTATTAGTCCGATTTCACTTTCGTTGGCCATATCTTGTCGCGGCAGTATAATTTGATGTGTCGCATGGTATGGTTCTCTAAAGTTTTGATTCGGTCCTCCGGAACCGGATAGTGGCGTGCTGGAACCTGTTCCAGAGTGGTCACATGTGTCCAAAACGGTCCGATTACACTTTCGTTGGTCATATCTCGTTGCGGCAGTGTAATTTGATGTGTCGCATGGTGTGGTTCTTTGAAATTTTGATTTGGTCCACTGGAACCGGATAGTGGCGTACCGGAACCTGTGCCAGAGTGGTCACATGTGACCAAAACGGTCCGATTATACTTTCGTTGGCTGTATCTCGTCGCGGCAGTGTAATTTGATGTGTCGCATGGTACGGTTCCCTGAAATTTTTATTTTGTCCTCCGGAGCCGTATCGGGGCGTACCGGAACCTGTGCCAGAGTGGTCACATGTGTCCAAAACGGTCCGATTACACTTTCGTTGGTCATATCTCTTTGCGGCAGTGTAATTTGATGTGTCGCATGGTATGGTTCTCAGAAATTTTGATTTGGTCCTCTGGAACCGGATAGTGGCGTACCGGAACCTGTGCCAAAGTGGTCACATGTGTCCAAAACGGTCCGATTACACTTTGGTTGGTCATATCTCGTTGCGGCAGTGTAATTTGATGTGTCGCATGATATGGTTCTCTGAAATTTTGATTTGGTCCTTCGGAACCACATACCGGTGATTCCGGTCCCGGAATAGTGGACGTAGTTGTCAATATAAGTCTATTGATTCATAGATATCGATTCCTGGCAATCATGTATTAATATAATTGTCGATTTTAGCTATTTTTATTAGAATACTATTGACTACAATTAAAATATGACCTTCGATATATGGAAATATGCGAGGTGTCCCCTACATTTCCGGTTATTCCTCCGGACGGGAATCTACGAACCGGAATTTCGTAAAAGCATTTGAAAGTGCTGCTATTCCCCTTTGTAAAACTATATAAATTCCGGAAATCGGCCCACGGCATCATAAGTTATGACCGACAGTATGGTCGAAGTGTCGTCCCAGTCTTTTAAGGGTTAATTAACTTAAGTGATGAACTTTGTACTTTACTTAAAAATCACTCAAATAAAGAAAAAAAAAATCATGCAAGGCTAGTTCATAACAGACTATGGTATCAATAACAGAATTAGGTATTATTTAGGTAATTTCTCCTGCTCGGGATATCAATAATAAATGATTTTGATATCTCCTTTTCTGCAAAAAAAATTACTATTGGTTTGCTCTTACTGCTATTATTTTAGTTATTTGGGCAACTATATCAAACAAACTAACATCAGATTTTGCTATTCTGTTATTCATATATTAATGGTAAAATTAGTTATTCTTTTGCTATTTTCTTCTATTATATTATCTTCTATCTATTTTTCTATCCGGAAATAAAAAATATTGCTGTGATATCAAGTTTTGTTATTTTTATGCTATTTACTGATTACATAAAATAACATCCCCACAATACATTTTCATATAATAGCCAAAATTTGTTATTCATTTATCATTTGGAATATCTTCAGCATATGCATAATAACTAATTTGAATATTCAAATTTTTCTCTCAAATATTTTGCTATTTGTTTGCTATTATTATGACATGAGTTATTCATAACCTAGAACAGCGGTTCTCAACCTTTTTCTTTAGTTATCCCTTCAAACTTTTTCATTTATTGAGGCACAAGATATATGCAAAAAGTACCTGAAAACTAACGGGATATATGGTTCTCCATCAACGTTGTCTGAAATGTTCATTATTCCGTGAAACTTTTCAATTCAAATTACGTTTATACATCAAGCTTTCTACAATACTTTGAGGACTTTTGGAGCTTTCCGAGCCTCTTAAGAAGGCTTCTGAGCATGTTGAAAGGACGCTTCTCAGTCCCTTGAAAGGAGGTTTTCAAGCCACATGAAAGAATAATTCCCAAACTCTTGACAAAAGGCTTCCGAACCTTTTAGAAGTTGGCTTTCGAGCTTAACCCTTTCCTTCCCATGGTAGCTGTAGAGCTCCAACAAATTTTGCACCTTCCAACATTCATCGAATTATTTCAACAACAAAAAGCAGTATTTGGCACAACTTTATGATTTCATTAGACTGAAAATAGGGGAACGGTTCGCCACTTCATCTCATAGCTCCTATTTCCATCCCATCAAAAACAAAGCAATGGAAAGGAATTTGGTATGTTTATTATTTTTGTGATTTTTTTCGGCAGTGAGCAGGCATGCCCGAGCAGGAGAAATGGGCTCAATAATACGTAATTCTGTTATTGATACCACACTCTGTTATGAACTAGCCCTGCATAAGAGGTAAAATACCAAAGGAATAATACCAAAAACTAATATGCACAATACTTAAGCCATAACAAACTCAGTTATTAAATTGAATTTCAATACCAAATGCATAACCAATTATTATTGGTTTGGTATTGAAATACCTAATCATGGTATGCCTCAACTATTCTGCATATAAGTTTTTGGTATTATTTTTTGGAATTTTACCTCTTATGCAAGGCTAAATCATACCAATTTCTGTTATTGAGGTCGTCGCTCCTGCTCGGGTGTTGACAAGAAGAAGCGACGAATTTGGTGCCGTATTTCTTTGTTTAGCGATGAGATGAATATATGTACAGTGAGATGGAGATCAGAACAGTTCCCCTATAATCAATTTTGAGTAAAAATAGTGAAACTATTGAAAACAATCAAGTAACTATTGATTTACAATCAAAACATTTTTTTTCGTTTTCCACTAATTTTAGCTATGCCAAATAACTAACCTCTTCAAGGAAGGTTTTCGAGCCTCTTGAAAAGAACTCGAGTAGCTTGAAAGCAGACTTTCGAGCCTCTTGAAGACTTCCAAGCCTCTTAAAAGGTGGCTTCCGAGCCTCTTAACCCTTTCAGGATCACGGGGTCATATATGACCCCAACAGAAAAATGGATGTATAAAATCGCACGATGGATAAAAGTGAACACTGTCTTCAGCGAAACCCGAGCACGAAGGAATAACTGATTGATAACTTAGAAATACCTTTTTTTGGTATCATACCAAAATTTGGTGTGGATTCATTATTTAGAATTTCCTTTCAATAACTAACCGATACCTCAATAAATGATTATATCTTATTAATATTGCTAATGAGAACCTTTAAGGAATCGTGAATCAATTTTAACATAGTGTCTTTAAAAAACTGTTAGGTATCTGCCATAAAGACATATAATGGAAGGCAGGCCATGAATACGTTTATTCGGAATCGCTCATGTGTAAAGTAACTGGAGCATCGTGCACATTTTCATATACATATCTAAAAATGAAAATTCAATAACAATCAAGCTGTTGGATGTCACTTGACAGATACGTATTTCGACATTAAATGTAAGGCCATCTGCAGTGTTTCGTACTTGACTCGACCAAAGTAAACGCGACGTGCGATGCGACGTGACTCTTCTCACGTAAAAGAATAACAATTATTATCAATGAACTGTCAAATTGCACTGCCGCGTCGCGTCGCATCGCGCTGTCGCGTTTACTCTGGCTACACCTTAAGTTTTGAGGCGACAATGTAATAAAAAATATGTTGCAATAAAAAGAAAAGGTTGTGTCAATCAATTTATAATTCTTGATTCTGTTCCTCAGTCAGTCTGCGTTACTGCTTTACATTTAGCGATGAATCTCAAAACATTATTTTCACATTTAATTCTAATGCTTATACATTGTTGAATAGATGTATCAATTTTAACAATACTGAAATTCTTTGTTTCTTCATATTTATACAAATTGTCATGAATACGATCCACATCGAGTAACTCTCCCAAAAAATACGGATTATTTAGTTTGTCGCTTAGAATTTTGCGTATATTATAAAATCTGTCATTTTTGCACACCCAGGAATCATCGTATCGGTAATTTTGACAGAATGTTTTGCTACAAATATTAAACCCATTGAAATGGATCTTATCAAGTGTGCTAAATTCAGTTTCTACCAATCCATTTTCATATGTTATATTAGAGTCTACAGTAAACAAAAGATGTCCATTATATTCGATGACAGGATGAGATGAAGTCCAGAGCGAACAGATCCAAGGTTGAATAATGAATTCTCTGGTGCATGTGTCATATGCACCAGTCTATTGAGACGAAATTTACGCTCAATTTGAATAACCGGTTTGTTATTACCGCTCCTAAATTTGAGTAGCATTCCGTTCCCTGCAAGAACATTATTTGTGTTAAATAACATTTTATTATTAATTTTGAATATATACCTGATTCATATGGGTAGAGTGAGCTATTATACAAAGCTCCTGTGTTACGAACCGTGTAAACCAAATGCGTCAGCAAATGGACATTGTAAGTCATGTTATCCCTTCCATAATACGTTTCGAAATGCTTTACAAATTCTTCAATACGTCGCTCACATTCATCTATTTTTGCCATACTCAGTTTATGATCTAGCAACTGAAAGATTACCGAAGAGAGCTCCATAATGTGTGTCAAGAATGGTTCACTTAATATACCATACAGGCACGGGTAAATATAGTAAAGCATAAATGCTTCCCATTCATTGGCTTTAAATCGTTTTTGTTCATCCAATGGCCTGGGATTTCGTGGAAAACTGCTTGGGGGGCGAAAACTTCGGATTCTTTCGTCAATTGCTTGTAATTTTCGTCCAATATAATATTCTTCCTTGTGATTTTCGGTTTCAGTTAACAATGCCATCATATGTTTCATGACTCCTAGGTTCACTGCGTGCATATAATCAACTGGATACCCTGCGATTAAATCGAAATGATTTAAATGTGTGAAAATAGATTTCCCCATAATTCCACACATTTCTTGCCCTGTTCGGTTGACTTCATCCATCATATTTCGAGTAGACTTGTTATCACGTATTTTTGCGATTTTTACAGGGTAACATCGTCCATTCCTACTACTTCTGGATTCCCCCGGATGAAGGCATATTGTACAACCATATTCACCATTATACTGCTTGTTACATTGAACTTTACAGCGCGCAACAGAATCCAAACAATTTTGTAGTAGACCAACTTTATACAGCTTGTCCTCGATGATAATACCTTCTTGCAGTTTTCGTAACTCGAGGATAACATATTTAAACAATAAATTTGGATTCGGCTCTCCGGTGCTTAGCCATAGTCCTGCTAACATTAGGTTAGATTTCTGGAAGCGAATGGCCGGAGGTAAGTTGTTCAACGTACAAAAAATGGGGTATAAAGGTTTTCTTGTCGTGGACTTAAAAGCTGCTGCTCCGTCTGTGTTGATGCTTAGTGTGAGATACCTTCCTGGATCTCTTTGAGACATATTGATAAAATTTCTTCCGCGGTTTATATCAGCTATTTGATTACGTTCAATGGTTTCCGCATACTGCTCGATTTCGCTATGATATTTGTTGAACGTTTCTTTTAATTGAGGTTCAATAGGAATAAACAGAAAGAAATCAATTTCCCGAGATCTACAAATAGGACACAACGTTGTTGATGCAGGTTTCATAATGCCATAGTCGTACTGACAGTTAGTACAAATGTATACTCTTTGAGAAGTCGACGTCTTTCCTTCAAACAGCATAGAAAAAGTTTGAAATGTCTCCGGAAGAAACTTTTTACCGGATATGATGTTCATCATACGTAGCAAATCTTCTAATGCTTCTTGAGTGAGACTATGGCGAATGTAATAATTCAGAATCATGTACATAATCTCAACGGTCAGTACATCACTAGTAGTTTGAAACTTTTCCTCCGTATTTTTGCCAGAAAATATCTGCAAACGAAAAAAAAACATGGATTTTTGTTTCACGGGAAAAATCTAATGGAAAAAACTTACCTTGAAAAACATGTCCCAACTGGAAGATTTATCATGAGCTGGAGAATTTGGTTTAAGGAAATAAGGCTGATCCGTATCCGTTTCCGGAGACGAATTGTTGGAGTTGCTTTCGAGAGACGGTTCATTTGTAACTATCGGGGAAGGGGTAGAAGATTCCATTTCAAAGATATTGCCGCTACACGATATTGGTTCCATAGAAGGCTCTTCTGGAGGCTGCACCAAGCAACTGTTAGATGCGTCGTGCAAAGGAGAACGACTTTCTGAGTTTTCGTTAGCTCCATTTGTTATGTTTTCAAATGGGAGACGAGGATTTAATTTAACCTACGGTAAAAATATCAAAATTAACTATTGAGTAAAGAAATTCTTTTATGGAAATACCTTTTTTTCGTACTTTTTCCCTTCATACGAAGGCGAAAGAAAATAATTTCGTCTTCGTCTGGGATGCATGTTCCAATATCACGACAGAAGGATACTAATAAATTTGCAATAAGCATCAGCTACAACAGTAATTAACTTTATGACCGACCGATAAACTTCAACGTTGAGACTCCAAGGTAAACAAAGGCTCGGATACAACAACCGTAATATTTTTTTGACATATATAGAAAATAATGTTTACGTTCCGTCATTAGCGGACGTTAAACATCAAGCAAGACAAATACTTGAGAAGCGCCTAAGGCTTTGGTCCGATTCGTGAATTAAAATCAAATTAAACTTAAAAGTGACAGTTCGGAAATTATGAAATCTCCCGCTCATAAGAATGGCTGGTGCTACCCAGCATGACGAACAAAACATCTATCAAAAATGATTCAATATCTGTCAAAAGTAATTTTGCTCTGCGAGTAGGGTTAATTGGAAAATTTTGAACTGTCACTTTTAAGTTTAATTCGATTTTAATTCACATTGAAAATGTCGAAAAACGATGGACGTAATTTTTGAACGATCCATGCCGTGCACATTTACCAAAACAAAACGCCGAGCCGTCTACTCTATTGATGGTGAAGTCTCGATCAGCTGATCGAAACTTTCTCATAAAATGGCTTATCCAGTTTCCGCGAGCGGTAATGGCCACCAGCTTGCCTGCGGGTTAGTCTCTGATTTGACATTTGTGGAGGTCAACTGCACCCACCGTTCGGTATATAAGAAGGCTTGAATTCACTTAATCAGCACCTTCTTATATGCCACATTGGTCAGAATGTTCGGAGCGGTGGGTGCAGTCGACCTCTACAAACGTCAAATCAGACACAAAAGCCCCAAACACAATGTCAGCGGAACGGAAACGGCAAATTTGACAGAAAATAATTCGGATAACTGTCAAATTTGTCGTTTCCGTTGCTGTTTTGCTGACATTGTGTTTGGGGCTTAACCCGCAGGAAAGCTGGCGGCCATAACCGCTCGCGGAAAACTGGATATGGATTTGGAACCGCTTGATGTAGCACAAATTAGAGTCCTATAAAAAGAGTACCACCATGTGCCACATTTGACAGGTCTTCTGCTCGTTTCGAACGCGCATTGGTATGGAACTATTAAAATTAAAATTCAATTAAAATTAAACTTAAATAAAATTAAAATCAAATTTAATTTAAATTTAAATTAAATAGGCGAATCCCAGTAAAAATAAGAAGAAGACACACGACGGTGTTAACTTTGACAGATTCTACAGCACAGCATAGGAAGATAATTTTAAAATGCTTATAATAAATTCTAGACTAAATGTAATTAAAATCTGATTGATGTATGATACGGAAAAAGATCCGAACTGTATGATTTATTTTTGGAAAATATACAAAAAATTGAGATAAGCTTTCAAATATGTAATTCAGAACTTTTTCCGTATCGTACATCAATCAGATTTTAATTACATTTTGTCTAGAATTTATTATAAGCATTTTAAACTTATCTTCCTATGCTGTGCTGTAGAATCTGTCAAAGTTAACACCGTCGTGTGTCTTCTTCTTATTTTTACTTGGATTCGTCTATTTAATTTAAATTTAGTTTAAAATTAATTTAAATTATTAGCATTAAATTGAATTACCATTAAATTGAAATCAATTAAAATTACACAAATAAAATTAAGTAAAAACAAATAAATTAAAATTGAAATACTTTTAAATTTGATTGAAGAGCTTTTTGAATATCATTCTAGGTTTGTTATGATGAAGACTGCCAGAGCACAAACAAACAAGCATAACACTCGAACTATTTGAAATTATACATTATTTATTCGGGCTCTATTTATTAGTTGCATGCTCAGGCAAAAATAAATAATGTGAATTTTAGCAACTACCATAATCTGCCTCTTAATCTGCTTTGTGATTCTAGTCTAAGTAAAAACAATAAGTTAAATATTTTCATTAACAAATTTCATCGTAGTTTCATGAGTTACGTTTGTTTGTCTATGATCTGACAACATGCTCAAAACATTTTTCTTCATTCGAAAAAAAGTTGCCCTTCTTCTACGTGCGCGTTGGTTTTAGTGCTTCGGGACTTTTATTTGTCCAAAAATGGGAAAAACGAGAAAAAATACCCAGCGAAAGCATTTGCAAAAAGCTGCAAATGCTGAAAATATCAAATTTTTGGAAAATGTAAGTACTTTCAAGCTGATTCTAAAATAGGCAAGAAAAAAACTTATACATAACCTCAATTCCAGCAGCAGCCAGCCGAACAGAATGCGGAACCTTCGGATACGGAGCGACGAATTCAAAGAAAACCATTGATTGAGGTAAATATTTGTTTCATAATAGTTTTATTCGAATAATCACCCGTATTTGGTCCCCTAAAACGAGTACTCGCTTATAATAGCTCGTAATAAATGTCAGAAAATGTTTAAAATCACAGTAGACATCTTTTTATGCAACAAAAGTTTGAAAGAGGGTTTAGTTGACGAAACGCTTAGAATAGCATGTTTATTCCAGCATTTTGAACAGTGCACTATATTTTGGACCTTAAAATGCTTATATTTAGAGTACTTTGACAATAGGACGTTTATGCAAAAAAGTTTCTTTTCGTTTTCTTGCTTTTTCGATTATTACAAACAGATTTCTTGACAGGCAAAAGGTTTTTCGAAATTCACCCAAACAACATTAAATATTAATCGAAAAAAAAATTCGATTGTTTCTGTTTATTTCAGGCCATGGACTTAACAGTACAGACACCGGTTTTAAAAGGCGTCTTCGTAAAATTGCATCGAGCATTGGGTAATCAAGAAGTTAAACAATTTCCTGTTGAAGAAGGCGGCGACGCCGAAGCGGAGGATCCAACAACCCAGGCCCAAGTTAGCCTGGTCGATGGGGATCACGTACAGGATCTGCATATTGATTGCAGCAAAAAAATCGTAACTATGGAAGAGAAAATGACTAAACTCATCTCCGAAAACAAGGATCTGAAAGAGGACGTCGAGAAGCTACGCAAACAGAATTGGCAATTACAGTGCAAGCTGGTGGAAGAGAGCGGAAAAATAACAACATTCGAAACCAAGATAAGACCAGGATATCCATCACCGGAATGGCTCCTGAAAGCGTCACAGATTGCAAAGGATAGCGACTATATTTTCGTGAAGGAGTTGATGGCGTTCCTTTGGCCGAAAGGTGTTGGCCACGGAACTGTAACCGGTCGAACATCAAACAATCCATGCGGTGGGAAAAGAACAACAGTAGCTACCAATGAACCAACAGCTGGACCCTCTTCCTCTTCTACTACGCCAGAAAACTTTATCGCCATTGCTGACGACTCATCAGCGCAACTGGATCCGGATAAAATCAAATTCATCAAAGGTAAAATAGTATAATTAATAAAAACGTGCAGAGAATTTATGTTTACTTTTTTTAGAAAGCTTGTGCCAACGGCGCCAAATCCTTGGCGATGGGTATGGACTTGCAATGGACTTGTCGAAAAAAGCAGTTCAGCACATCAATCGCGTACTGTCGAATAATCCAGCAATGAGATCGATGAACAAATAAGTTTTTAATATTATTAACTTTTTTCAACAAGCATACAGTGGAACTGTAATTTTTAATAATTCGTAAAAATTTTTATTAATGTGAACATAAAAAGAAAAATTAAGAATAAAGTAATGATTCAAAGATATTGTAGTATTTTTCTTTTAGAATTATGGCATTGATACAGTTCTATGATTTCAAACCTAACGAATAGCAAATCGTGGTATTCAAATCATTCATCCACAGATACCTCAATAAGTTATTATATTGTTATTTAATACTTCCTCAATACCATAATTTGCTATTGACGGTATACACAAAGTTGGTTATTATTTAGGTATTGCAATAGCTGATTTAATTATGAACTTGGTATGCATAGAACAAGTCTGAGGTATTATTTTTAGTATTTTACCTCTTATGCAAGGCTAATCAATACCTTATTTCGGTGTTCAGTTATTCAGTATGGAATACCTCTACTTAGTATTGTGGAGCTATTTTCTCCTGCTCGGGAATTGCTTGAAATTAATTCCCATATCAGGGAAAAATACCATGCATGGGCGATCATGGACTTACGGCAACCTAGAACGTCATGAGCACGGTCAAGTTATGAACAAGAAAATAATTGGTATATTGGCAGTGGATTGTACTGTTTCAAAATAAGATTTTTATTCAAACGTATCCGTAGAGTTACCGTGATACACGATAAACTATGTTTAATCTTCCTTGGACGTCGTAGGCCATCCCAACTATCCTTACGTGCAAGATATGAAATCTACAGCTGCAAAAAAAGCCTTTTTTTGTAACTCAAAGTTTATTTGAGTATTCAATCATGTTCGTTACATCTTATGGAAGATAAGAAAAACAACGCAAGGCGGTTCTGGGATATTGAGGGCTCTCCAAACTATTCTTGAGTTCGGGACTTGAAATCTACAGCTACGTTGAAGCTTTTTTTGCTTTTGCTTTTGAAGCTTCGATATGCATTCAATAATGTCTATAGCAGCTCAACGAATATCGTAAGATAGTTTTGAGATATTCTGTGTCATCCAAAGTGTCCTTGAGTTCGGGACTTGAGATTTACAGCTGTAAGAAAATCTTTTTTTGATACTTTAAGCTTCAGTATGCATTCAATCATATCCATTACACCTCCTGGGAGGTCAACGGACATCGTAAGACAGTTTTGAGATATTCTGGGTCATCCAAAGTGTCCTTGAGTTCGGGACTTGAGATCTACAGCTAGTAAGAAGCTATTTTTGGTACCCAAAGCTTCAATATGCATTCATTTGTATTCATTACATCTTCTGAGTGGTCAAAAGATATCGTAAGATCGTTCTGGGGTATTCTGGGTTATCCAAACTATTCTTGAGTTCGGGACATGAGATCTACAGCTGTAAGAAAATCTTTTTTCAGTACTCAAAGCTTCAATATGCATGCAATTGTATTCATTGCATCTCCTGGGAGGTCAACGGATATCGTAAGAAAATTTTGAGCTATTCTGAGTAATCCAAACTATCCATAATTAAAATTTCGGGGCTTGTGATCAAGAGTTGTGGTTGTAGCGTTTTTTGCTTCTCAAAATGTTGATACGTGTGAAGTGAGCCGTCATCCTCTGGGAATGTGATATCTGGGAGAGTTATCTTCTATAAACTATTTTCATTACATCTCCTGGAAGTTATAATCCTTGTATATACCTGCTGATTTCTTAGACATACTGTTGACCACCAAAACTAATCTTGAGTTCGGGACTTCATATCTATTGCTACTAAAAAGCTTTTTCCATCACATAAATTTTCTATATGTATTCAATCATGAGTATTACATCTCCTGGAAGGTCATCAGGACACCGGAGGACAGTTTTGGAATTTTCTAGGTAATCTAAACTGTCTTTTAGCACAGAACCTACGATCATTCAAACCAGCGTTTCTTGTCATACAATATCTTGAAATATGTTCGAACCTATACATCACATCTATTGGAAGATTAAAAATACCGATAGGTTGTTCTGGGAAAGTCCTAGTAATCCAAACTGTCCTTGAGTTCTTGAGTTGCGATCAACAGTTGACAGTAGATTTTTTCGTTACACATCGTTTTGATACGTGGTCAACCACACCCAGCATATCTCCTGGAAGTATAACATACATCGACAGATAGTTTAGATGTTCTGGCTCATCCAAAGTATCCTTGAGGTGTAATCAACAGTTGTAGCAGTGGTTTTTTCCCTACTCAAACTTTTGATATGTATTCAACTATATCTATTGCGTTCCCTGGAAATCTACAGACATCGGAAGATAGTTTGAGGTATTTTATACTTTTATTCTGGACTACAAATCTACAGTTGCTAAACAATATTTTCTCGAAGTTGCTATATGCATGCGATTATTACAGTTAAATATATTGGAGCATTGAGTGAAGGGAAACCTAAGTAACCATTAGCACTATATTTTGCTTTTTCGGAAAATATAAAGCTACTAGCTTTATGTACCCGGCCTTGCTCGGAATTGCCAGTTTGGTTTTCAGTTTTTTTACAATCTGAAAAAGATAAAACCAATTGGTCAACAGAGTAATTGTGTTAACTTATAGATACTTCGTCATTTGACTAATACTGATCTAGAAAAAGGGATCGTTGGTTTGAATAGGCTTATTCCTGGCAAACGTCAATTGCTTAAGAAGGAAAAACATCCACCGATGCTTTATTCCGGGCAAACGCCCATTTTTAAAGAAGGGATCACACTCACCATTGCCTTATTCCGGGCAAATGCCTACTTTTAAAGAAGCAATCACATCCACCATCCAGAAGGAAACATATGAATTATTGCTTTTCACTGGGCAAACCATGATTCCGATGAAGGGTAACAATAATCATTGCTCTATACCCAGTAAATGCATGCTTTCTATGAAAGATTTTTCTGATACTGTTCATAATTATCCCAAATGCCCTTCATGTCAAATGACATTATGCCAAATATTGTTATGTTAATGGCCTGCTTCATTCAGAGATATGTCATTTTCAGGGAAGTGTCATATTCTAGGATACGTGTATCGGTAAGAATCATTTTTGGGAAATATCATTTTCGTTGAAGTCATTTTTGGGGAAATGTTATTAACGGGAAAATGTTATTGTCGAGGATTTGCTATTTTTAAGGAATTCGGGAAATTTGTTTTCGGAGTATTGTACAATGTGAAAGAACCTCGAATGAACTAAATAAGAGGGATTTTAAATTAAGACGTTTTCTGAACAATACCTAACCCCAACAACCTCCCGCATTCCAAAAGTTTCCCCCAGCCTCTATATAATAGTTTTGGGCAGAGAATATGTGTTTACAAAATTGGTTTGAATTGACCCATGCGGTAAAAAGGTATACTAAACTGTTCGTTTAATAAATATACCATCTCTCTGATTCAGCTATGACACTCCTATCCAGTCTGATATAGTCTTCTTTGAACAGAGAATATAGGTTCCAAATTTAGTGGACATCGGTAAATGGGATCAAAAGTTATGCTGAATTGATCGATAACTAAACAATACCCCTCTCACACCATCCCCTTTTAAAATTACCTACCCACATCCACTAAAGTTGTTTCCTTAGGACTTACAATATTTGATACAACTTTAGTTCAAATAGGTCATTGGGTTCAAGACTTACATTTAGTTGATCGATTGCTGAACAATACCCCTCCCTCCATACCCTCCCTTTTTCAAAGAGCATCCCTAATCACGCTATCGTCGTCTCCTTAATATGAAGAATGAGTGTTCCAAATTTGGTTAAAAACGGTCAATGGGTTCAGAAGTTACACTGAGTTGATTAATAACTGAGCAATACCCCCACACCCTCCCCTTTTTCAAAAAAAACATTCATAATCCCCCTATCATCGTCTCCTCAAGATAAAGAATGTGTGTTCCAAAATATGGTTGAAATCGGCCAAGGGGTTCAAAAGGTACACTGAGTTAATCAGTAACTTAGCAATGCCCCTCCCCCACACCCTCCCCCTTTTCCAAAGAGCATCCCGAACCCCCTCTATTATCGTTTCCTTAAGATAAAGAATGTGTGTTCCAAATTTGGTTGAAATCGGCCAAGGGGTTCAGAGGCTACACTGATATGATTAATAACTAAGCAATACCCCTCCCCGCACATTCTCCCCCTTTTCCAAAAAACATGCTTAGCCCACCTCCATTGTCGTCTCCTTAATATAAGGATTGTGTGTTCCAAATTTGGTTGAAATCGGCCAAGGGGTTCATAAGGTACACTGAGTTGATCAATAACTTAGCAATACCCCTCCCCTCACACTCTCCCCATTTTCCAAAGAGCATCCCCAACCCCCCTATCGTCGTCTCCTTAAGACAAAGAATGTGTGTTCCAAATTTTGTAGAAATCGGCCAAGGGGTTCAAAAGGTACACTGAGTTGATCAATAACTGAGCAATACCCCTCCCCCCACACCCTCCCCCTTTTCCAAAGAGCATCCATAACCGCCTATCGTCGTCTCCTTAAGATAAAGAATGTGTGTTCCAAATTTGGTTGAAATCGGCCAAGGGGTTCAGAGGCTACACTGAGTTGATTAATAACTAAGCAATACCCCTCCCCGCACATCCTCCCCCTTATCCAAAGAGCATGCTTAGCCCCCCTCCATTGTCGTCTACTTAAGATAAAGAATGTGTGTTCCAAATTTGGATGAAATCGACCAAGGGGTTCAGAAGTTACACTGAGTTGATCGAAACTTAGCAATACCCCTCCCCCCACACCCTCCCCCTTTTCCAAAGAGCATCCCTAACCCCCCTATCGTCGTCTCCTTAAGATAAAGTATGTGTGTTCCAAATTTGGTTGAAATCGGTCAATGGGTTCAGAAGTTATGCTGGAACATACATACAAACATACATACAAACATACAAACATTGAGTTTTATATATATAGATTAGACCTCTTCATGTTTTCAAAAAGTATCAAAAATTCAACCGGTCAGCCAAGAATCACAATTCTTATGCTAAAATAAGTCTCCTGTCAAATTTTCAGCTAATTCGGATAAAATTTCGAGGTGGCTCAAGTCGATTTAGTGTTTTTGGGCTATTTTCAATTTTGGAAAAAATCTAACAAGAGATATAAACGTCGAAAACTATCGCAAAAACCTCTATACGGAAGCTTTTGGTGTACTCTACAAGTCTTGTGAACATTGCGATTCGTTCCGTTCACGTTTTGTCCATGTTAAAGTGATTTTCAAGCCTTAAAGTGCATAAAAATACTATTTCCCCCAAAAGTCGTTGTTCTACAAAATTCTTGAGTTTATGACAAATGATTGTTAATTTATTATATTATAGTTCCTCTTTTTTCCCTGGAAATTTGAGTAATATAATTGCCCATGTGCGATTTACCGTTAAATTATTAAAAATCAGAAGCTGAACATTTGTCATAAATTTACACGCTGAGATTTCTTCAAACAAGTTGTTCAAACAAAGAAGCTTCGATTTCACTTGTTACTACAATGCACTCAATGTTAAAATCATGCAGACATATGATGAATTTAACAAAATTTGGAAGTCGTTTGTTGTAAGCATCAAATATCATATGATTTAATTTATGTTTTATTCGAACAACTTGCTTGAAGAAATCCTAACGTGCAAATTTACTACAAATGTTCAGCTTCTGATTTTTAAGAATTTAACGGTAAATCGCACATAGGCAATTATATTACTCAAATTTCCAGGGTAAAAAGAGGAATAATAATATAATAAATTAACAATCATTTGTCATAAACTCAAGAATTTTGTAGAACAACGACTTTTGGGGGAAACAGTATTTTTG
Source organism: Armigeres subalbatus (assembly GCF_024139115.2). Lineage (NCBI taxonomy): Eukaryota > Metazoa > Arthropoda > Insecta > Diptera > Culicidae > Armigeres > Armigeres subalbatus. The sequence continues at coordinate 95,122,365 of NC_085141.1, forward strand.
TGCACTTAAATGCATGAAAATCACTTTAACATGGACAAAACGTGATCGGAGCGAATCGCAATGTTCACAAGACTTGTAGAACACACCAAAAGCTTCCGTATAGAGGTTGTTGCGATAGTTTTCGACGTTTATATCTCTTGTTAGATTTTTCCCAAAATTGAAAATAGCCCAAAAACACTAAATCGACTTGAGCCACCTCGAAATTTTATCCGAATTAGCTGAAAATTTGACAGGAGACTTATTTTAGCATAAGAATTGTGATGCTGGGCTGACCGATTGAATTTTTGATACTTTTTGAAAACATGAAGAGGTCTAATATAGATAGATAGATAGATAGATTATAGATTATAAAGCCAATATGAAGCATGTTTGCACTGTGATAGCGCTATAGACGCGATATACGACTTTTTCAAACGCTCATGGGCGGAGACGAGCCAGCCTCGGGCTGAAAGTCTCCTTAATAAAGACACAAAAAAAACGCTCATGGTTACCTGGGAAACCTACTGCTGTGGTTGTAGATCGCAAATTCTAGACTCAACGAAGATTTGGATGACTCAGGATATCTCAAAGCCATCTGACCATGCTTCTTGATCTACATATCGAAGCTTGGAGCGTCGAAAAAAGCTAGTGTCGCAGCTGTAGATCGCAGGGCTGGTAGCGACCGAAGCCACTCAAAATAGTGACTTTAGTGACCAAAGCTGACGAAAAAAGGGACCAAATAGTGACTTTCAGTTGCAGAAAAAGCGACCAAATAGTGACTTCCAATTTCAATTGCAAGTTCGATGAGACGAAATCAAGCGTTTTTGGGTCGAAGGAGAATATTTTTTTTCGTAATTTGTGGCGCAAAACATCTATCACTCACCACTCTTTTCTCTTATAACGAGCTCAGTAGAAAAATTAAAATCGTACTCGGTAACTTTCATCTACTCAGTGACTAAGTAAAATTATTGCCCTCTCTTCTAACACCACGGAAATTTTACTCAATATCAGTAAAAAGCAGGAAACTCAAAACTATGAGTAGTCTGCAAGCAAATCAAATGTTTACGCCACTGGAAGTGATCGAAATATGGTTATCAATCTGTTTTTCTTTCCTGAAAATTATTAACATCTGCGTGAATGAGCATTCTCTTCTCGTGAGAATAAGTGAAAATTACGATCATTGGATTAGCTGCCTACTTAAGAACGAGGCAGAGAACTCTAACGATTTGCCATAGGTGCCACGGATGCTTTTGGAATTTTTAGTGCGACAGGAACAGTAGGATCGTTTTGGTAGAAAACGATACAAAAATTATGAAGATTCATGTACAACGAGCCTGGGATTGAACGCTCGACCTCCTACTTGTAATGAGGACCATGATCTCTGAATTTTAAAATATTTTTACTTCAAAATACGCAGATTTTCCGACTTGATGTGCGTATTCTTAAACGATTTTTGCTATGGAATTCGACAGCGCATGCAATCTTCAAAATTGGGGAGACTTGATCGCCTTTCTATGATATCTACTCAATAAATATTTGTTTAGAGCAAACCCTTCATTACATCTGTCAAAATCTACAAAAAAGCCGCTTGAGAACAAATTATATTTTCTTGACAAATTTTTATATGGATGCCTAATGAGGGATAAAGTCTCCTCGAATTGAGGCAACAACTCAAAATTCAAATATCCTGAAATTGTGGTGGAATGATGGCATTTTTATCAGTGAAGATCATTTAGCATATTTATGGATTTGTGCTGTGAAAGAATGATAGCATTTGGTCATTATTGGAAGAAGCTGTTCTAATTTTGCGTGGCCACTAAAATTATTTTCTGGAGGAACAAAACACTGTTAATAATAGAGTAAATAAGGTTGTCAATTAAAAAAATAACTCGCCACATAATGATCATAGAGGATTTATTATAAAAATACGCTATAACAATACAACTTTACTGCCCATGATCGCACATAAGCATTTGGGTTGATTTTGTAAATCCTCCCCACAAAATCAATAATTTCCAGCTAACCACAGATAAGCAAGATAGTAAATCTTTAAATCGACAGGTCTCCTACTTGCATGACTGTATACCAATTTATAAACTGTGACATAAAACACCTTCAATTAGCTACTGGTGAAATGCCAATAAGAGCAGCGAATTAAATTAAATGGCTGGCGATGTTTCAGAGTGATCATTTTTCCAAGATCCGTAATTTCATTTCCGCCATAAACAAAACATCTTCCGATGGATACATAAAGCTTTATAAAAAAAATCTTAGTCAATAGTTTCAAAATAGTTGAAAATAGTGACTTTTTGCGAGAAAAAGTGACTTTAGTGACTTGAGGTCGAAAAAAGAGACTTTTTAGTGACTAGCCCGAAAAAAGTGACCAAGTCACTAAAAAGTGACCCGCTACCAGGCCTGAGATCGCAAGAGCTCAAAGAAGGTTTGGATGACCCAGGATATGCCAAAACGATCTTACCATATCATTTTATCTTCTGGAATATGTTTTGGATACGATTGACTACATATCCAAGTTTTTAGTGACGAAAAAAGCTAGTGTCGTTACTGTAGATCGCAAGTTCTGAGCATAATGACGGTTTGGATGGCCCAGGATATCCCAAAATCATCTGACCATGTCTCTTAACCTTCAGGAATATGTTATGGACATGGTTGAATACATATCCAAGCTTGAAGCGAAAAAAAAGCTAGTGTCGTAGCTGTAGATCGCAAGTTCTAAACTCAAAGACCGTTTGGATGACCCAGGGTACCTCACAACCATCTGACAATGTCTCTTGATCTTCAAGAATATGTTATGGATATGGTTGAATAAATATTAAAGCTTGGAGTGACGAAAAAAGTTAGCATGGTAACTTTAGATCGCAAGTTCTGGACTCAAGGATATTTTGGACACATCCCAAAAAATATTTTTCAAGTTGTTTTATCATTTCTCCATTATTAATCACGAAAACAAATGGTATCTATCAAAATTACTGGGTAATACCGCTTACAAAAATTTGGGCCTGAAAGGGTTATAAGGAGGCGTCTGAGCATCTCTAAGATGAGTCTCTTGAAGTAGGCTTCCGAGCTTTTTGAAAGGAGGCTTACGAGCCTCTTGAAAGAAGGTTTAAAAGCCTCTTGAAAGGAGACTTCTAAGCCTTTTGAAAAAAGAAAGGAGGCTTTCGTGCCTCTTGAAAGAAGACTTCCGAGCCTCTTAAAGGAGGTTTCCGAGCATCTTAAAGCAAGGCTTCCGAACCTCTCGAAAGGAGCTCTCCAAGCCTCTTGAAAGAAGACTTCCGAGCCTCTTAAAAGATGGCTTCCAGAGGCTTGCGAGCCTCTTGACAGGAGACTTCCAATAGCCTCTTGAAAGAAGAATTCTAGACCTCTTAAAGCGAGACTTCCGAGCCTCTTGAAAGAAGGCTTGCTAGTCTTTCGAAAGTAGGTTCACGCGCCTCTTGAAATGAGGCTTCCGAACCTCTTGAAAGGCGGCTTCGAAGCATCTTGAAAAAAGAATTATACGAAAGAAATATGAAAGAAGAATTCTGAGCTGAAAGGATGCTTCCGAGCCTCTTGAAAGGAGGCTTCCAAGCCACTTGAAAGGAAGCTTCCGAGCCTCTTGAAAGAAGCTCTCCAAGCCTCTTGAAATGAGGCTTTCGATCCTCTTGGGGCCCCCCAACAGTTGTGACCGAGGACAGTTAAGGGGGAAGGAGGGGTATGGCGAATGTCCACGGTTCATAAAAATTTTTGAAATTTTTTTATGAGCAATTGTCCACGCTGGGGGAGGGGGTATCTAAAACTGATCAAAACCTGTCCACGTGGTATATGGACAGCGCCTTGCAAGAAGGTCGGGTAGATCACATATTCTGAACTCCAGAACGGTTTTGGAGGATCAAAAAGCTCTGTAGTTGCTTGTAAAAGTAATTAGCGAAATCTTATCGGCTTCTGAGGTGAACCAACCCAGGGCTATAAACCTCAATAATAAAGAAAACCAAAATCTTTTCGTCTAAATAAACCTGTAGGGATATAAGCTCTGAACGAATATATCTTTCATGACTTGGTTGATCGGATAGATCACATGTTCTAAACTCCAAAACGTTTTGGAGAACCGAAAAGTTCTATAGTAGTTTTGTATAAGAAATATAGTAGTAGTTTTGTATAATGACAGATAACAGTAGAAGCATACATATTAGAACGCTAGTGGCGCTGTAAATTATTTTGCCAAAATATGCTTAAACAAGCTTCAATTGGCCATAATGTATGCATCATGTTATTGTGCATGTTTGGTTCCATTACCAACTTCGGTTTGACACTTGTAGTACCCGTAATTTGGCTGCCAGGTTGATGTTTGTCACGCGTACAGGAACGACATTAGCAATCTTATACCTTTGAATCAACTCAGCAAACAGAGTTTTTACAAAAAAAAATCCACAAATACCGAGAATTAGAATAGAATTTTTATTTTGCGAAATATTTTTCTTCAAATTTGTCAGCTTTCACTCTCTGGTTGTTTTAAACATCTGACTGAGCGTGACATAATTGATAAATACAATCGTCATTCCTACACTGCCTCAGAAACAAACTTTACGTTGTAGAAGATTCCATCATCTGCTTCCAGACCTTATTGATCGAAATACGCAGATGCACATTATTCGTACGGCCGTTTTACCTTCGTAATTTACACTTCCCGGCAGTCGCCTAACGACACCAGTTTGGAACATTGATTCCAAATGCAGCGTGACTAAGTTTGCTGAATGCTGGCAGCAGTCCTGCTCGGAACACAGCGCAAGATCTTGCCCCAAACACCCGGCACATTGCCCGTATGAGCAATAAAAATAAATAATAAACATGTTAGTTTGCCCTAAGTACGTACAAAGAAACCAGCTGTGCGTCTGCTCTCGGTACCTAATATTATAACTGCCCCAGGACCTACCGACCGAGAGACAACCAGACAGACCAAATTATTCTCGCGCACCGTGTGTGCGCTGCAAGTGAACGTTGGGAACTTGTTTCCAGTCAGTACCGCGTACTTTCTGTATGTAAGAGAGATAGTTATACCCAAACAAGATGTAAAGTAAATGAAAAAAAAATCATGCACCGGTTTACCAGTCCGGGCACGAGAAGGCCTGATGGTAGACGCGCCATCGGGATTCACCCGGAGATCCAAACATGTTTACCATATGCGAGTGTGTCTACACAATCGACATCGTCTGTGCTGGCTTTGATTCTTCTCTTTGGCCGGCAAGGTGAATTAGAAGATGACAACCAGTTGATAAAATAGGGACGTGAGTTTTTAATACTTCTGACACTTTATTGTTGCAATATGCTTTATAATAGACGATCATCCTTCCAATAATATATTCGTTAATCATGTGGCTAGCACGGAAGTTGAGAGAATTTCCACGATTGGACCGATAAATTGAAAGGGGTCTTTCTTAGCCTAGCGATAAGATGTGCAACTATAAAGCAAGACCATGCTGAAGGCTTCCTTTCCTGGTCCCGGTCCCTAGGAAAACTTTGAGTTGGAAAATTTCCTCGACTTCCCAGGGCATAGAGTATCATCGTGTTTTAACCTAATGATATACGGATGAAAAATGGAAACTTAGCTTAGAAACTACGCTGCGAAGGCGGCAATGTAATGCCAAAAAAGAAGACCGATATTGCCGTCCTGTCACCTTTAACATAGTATCATAGATGCAGCTTTGTGCTCATATAGGAATATTCTTACTTTGGTATTTTTGTTGCATTTTGCAGCTATGCCTTGATGGAATTGTTGGTTTGTGCGACAAAACATGCTACGATACGCTTGCGCTTGCGACGATATCGGTAGAATGTAAAGTTTGTTCTTAAGCCAAAGTTTTGATTTTCTGTTTATAAGTGGATATAGACACTTAATATATTTGTTACATTTGGCTTGAAGGCCTTCAATGTGATTTTTAAAAGTTAATTTTTGATCTAGCAGAAGTCCTAAATATTTAGCTTCGCTAGACCAATTAATTGGAACCCCATTCATAGTGACAATATGTCTGCTAGAAGGTTTCAAATAAGAAGCTCTCGGCTTATGTGGGAAAATTATAAGCTGAGTTTTGGAAGCATTCGGGGAAATTTTCCATTTTTGCAAGTAAGTGGAGAAAATATCCAAACTTTTTTGCAATCTACTACAAATGACACGAAGGCTTCGTCCTTTGGCTGAGAGACCTGTGTCATCTGCAAACAGAGATTTTTGACACCCGGGTGGTAAATCAGGTAAGTCAGAAGTAAAAATGTTATACAATATGGGCCCCAGTATGCTGCCTTGGGGAACACCAGCTCTAACAGGTAATCTATCAGATTTAGAATTCTGATAGTTTACCTGCAGTGAGCGATCTGATAAATAATTTTGGATCAGTTTAATAATGTACAGAGGAAAATTAAAATTCATCAATTTTACAATCAAACCTTCATGCAAAACACTGTCAAATGCTTTCTCTATATCAAGAAGAGCAACTCCAGTCGAATATCCTTCAGATTTGTTGAGCCGAATTAAGCTCGTAACTCTTAATAACTGATGAGTGGTTGAATGCCCATGGCGAAAACCAAATTGCTCATCAGCAAATATAGAATTGTCATTAACATGAATCATCATTCTATTTAAAATAATCTTTTCAAACAGTTTGCTTATTGAAGAAAGCAAACTGATTGGGCGATAACTAGAAGCCTCAGCTGGATTTTTGTCCGGCTTTAAAATTGGAACAACTTTGGCGTTTTTCCATTTATACGGCAAATCCTTTAAAAATGCCGTGCATCTATTCGTTGATTTCAAGGCGGCATACGACAGTATAAACCGCGTAGAGCTATGGAAAATGATGGACGAGAACAGCTTCCCTGGGAAGCTTACCAGACTGATCAAAGCAACGGTGGGTGGTGTGCAAAACTGTGTTTCGGGCGAACACTCCAGTTCGTTCGAATCGCGCCTGGGACTAAGACAAGGTGATGGACTCTCGTGCCTGTTGTTCAACATTGCGCTAGAAGGTGTCATGCGGAGAGCCGGGTGTAACAGTCGGGATACGATTTTCAACAGATCCAGTCAATTTATTTGTTCGGCAGATGACATGGACATTGTCGGCCGAAAATTTGCAAAGGAGGCATGAAGCAACAAAATTTGGACTGGTGGTGAATGCGTCAAAGACAATGTACATGCTTGTGGGCGGAACCGAGCGCGACAAAGCCCGCCTGGGAAGCAGTGTTACGATAGACGCGGATACCTTCGAGGTGGTCGAGGAATTCATCTACCTCGGATCCTTGCTAACGGCTGATAACAATGTCAGTCGTGAAATACGAAGGCGCATCATCTGTGGAAGTCGGGCTACGGGCTCCAGAAGAAACTGCGGTCAAAAAAAATTCTCCACCGCAACAAATGTGCCATGTACAAGACGTTAATGAGACCGGTTGTCCTTTACGGACATGAAACATGGACAATGCTCAAGGAGGAATTGCAAGCACTCGGAGTATTCGAGAGACGGGCGCTTAGGACCATCTTTGGCGGTGTGCAAGAATACGGTGTGTCAACCACGAGCTCGCTCAACACTACGGCGAACCCAGTATCCAGAAGGTAGCTAAAGCCGGAAGGGTGCGATGGGCAGGGCATGTTGCAAGAATGCCGGACAGCAACCATGCAAAGATGGTGTTCGCTTCCGATCCGGCAGGTACGAGACGGCGTGGAGCGCAGCGAGCGAGGTGGGCAGACCAGGTGCAAAATGACTTAGCGAGCGTGTGGCGCATTCGAGGATGGAGAGATGCGGCCTCGAACCGTGTATTGTAGCGTCACATTGTTGATTCATTGTTATCTGTTTAGATATAAACTAAATAAATTCATAAACTCGTAAATTCGCAAATTCGTAGACTCTTAAATTCGTAAATTCGTAAACTCGTAAATTCAGAAATTCGTAATTTCGTTAATTCTAGAATTCATAAATTCGTAAATTTGTAAATTCTTAAGTTCGTATATTCGTAAGTTCGGAAATTCGTAAACTCGTAAACTCGTAAATTCGTAAATTGGAAATTCGTAGATTCGTAAATTCGTAAGTTCATAAATTCGTAAGTTCGTAAATTCGTCAAATCGTAAATTCGTAAATTCGTTAATTCGTTGAATCGTTAATTTGTAATTTCGTTCATTCGTTAATTTGTTAAATCGTTAGTTCGTTAAGTTAATTAGTTAATTCGTGAATTTGTTAATTCATTGATTCGTTAATTTGCTAATTTGTTGATTCATGAATTTGTTACTTCATTAAATCGTTAATTCGTTAATTTGTTTTACTTTGTCAATTAGTCAATTCGTAAATTTGTTAATACATTTCATTTATTTAGTCTACATCTGAACAGATAACACTGATACAACAATTTGACGCCACAATACACGATTCGAGGCCGCATCTCTCCTTACTCGAATACGCCCCACGCTCGCCAAGTCGTTTTGCACCTGGTCTGCCCATCTCGCTCGCCGCTTGTTAATACATTAATTAATTAATTTCCTAATTCCTTAATACCTAATTTCCTGAATTCCTAAATTCCTAAATTCCTGAATTTCTTAATTCCTAAATTCCTAAATATCTAAATTCCTGAATTCCTAAATTCCTAAATTCCTAAATGCTACATTCCTAAATTCCTGAATTCCTAAATTCCTAATTTCCCAAATTCCTAAATTCCTAAATTCCCAAATTCCCAAATTCCTAAATTCATAAATTCCTAAATTTCTAAATTCCTAAATTCCTAAATTCCTAAGTTCCCTAGTTCCAGGGCTGGTAGCGACCGACGCCGCTCAAATTAGTGACTTTAGTGACCAAAGCTAATGAAAAAAGGGACTAAATAGTGACTTTCAGTTGCAGAAAAATTGACCAAATAGTGACTTCCAGTTTCAATTGCAAGTTGGATGAGATGAAATCAATCATATTTAGGTCGAAAAAGAATCTTTTTTTGTAATTTATGGGGGAAAACATCTTTCACTCATTATTTCTTTCTCTTAGACTGAACTCAGAAGAATGAGCATTCTCTTCTCGTGAGAATGAGTGAAAATTACGATCACTTAATTAGCTGAACACCTACTTCAGAAATATGCAGAGAACTCTACGATTTGTATGCCACGGAAGTTTTAGAAATTGTTAGTGCGAAAGGAACAACAGTACGGATTATTTTGGTAGAAAACGAAACAACAATTATGAAGATTCTGGTACAATGAACCTGGGATTGAACGCTTGATCTGCTGCTTATAATGCAGGACCATGCTCTCTGGATATTTGAATATTTTCCTCTAAAATATGCCGATTTTCCGACTTGCTGTGCGTTTTCATGAACGATTTTTGCTATTGAATTCAAGACTCAAGAGCAATCTTCAAAATTGAAGAGACTTGATCCCCTTTCTATAATATCATATTAAGCATATTTATGGCTTTGTGCTGTGAAAAAATGATAGCATTTGGTCTATATAGGGGCCCTTCTTAGCCGTGCGGTAAGCCGCGCGGCTACAAAGCAAGACCATGCTGAGGGTGGCTGGGTTCGATTCCCGGTGCCGGTCTAGGAAATTTTCGGATTGGAAATTGTCTCGACTTCCCTGGGCAAAAAAGTATCATCGTGTTAGCCTCATGATATACGAATGCAAAAATGGTAACCTGGCTTAGAAACCTTGCAGTTAATAACTGTGGAAGTGCTTAATGAACACTAAGCTGCGAGGCGGCTCTGTCCCAGTGTGGGGATGTAATGCCAATAAGAAGAAGAAGATTTGGTCTATATTGGAAAAATTGTTCAAATTTTGCGTGGCCACTAAAAAATCTTTAGGAGGGTCAAAACACAGTAAATAATAGAGTAAATAAGGTTGTCAATAAAAAAACTAAAATTACTCGTCACATGGCGATCATTTGTTTAGAGCATCCATTAAAAAAAAAGCTATACTACTTTAGTTCTCGGTAAAACAGGGAAGAATTAAGTCTCCAAGGGAATAAATCTCCCAAGAAATCAAGCCCCCCCACCTTTCCGTACTGTAGGTATAAACTTGAGCTAGAAATCGGCAGATCTCCTGATTGTATGACTATATACCAATTTCAAATATTGTGACGTAAAACATCTGGCTTGCGAAGTTTCAGTCAGAGCGATCATTTTTCCAAGATCCGTAATTTTATTTCCGCAATGAACAAAGCACCATCCGACGGATACTTAAAGCTTTATTCAAATAAAATCTTTGTCAATAGTTTCAAAATAGTTGGAATTGGTGGCTTTTTGCGAGAAAAAGTGACTTTAGTGACTTGAGGTCGAAAAAAGAGACTTGTTAGTGAATTGTTCGAAAAAAGTGACCAAGTCACTAAAAAGTGACCCGCTACCAGGCCTGTAATTCCTAAATTCCGAAAATTCTAAATTCCTAAATTCATAAATTCCTAAACTTGAAATTAGAAGTTTTTTCAAAAATACACTAGTCGAACTTCCTATTATACGGCGCAAAGTATAATCTTTTCGTGTGGTATCGTTCAGAACGCTGTCAAAACAGTTGCGGGAATTTTTTGAATTCTATATGGTTGGTAAAATATTCTCAACACGTTAATTCGGCGATTATTGATGTGGAATGAGGTACTGTATTGTGACTAAATGTCACCTATCTATGAAACACGCAGAATGAACACTAAAGTTTCCATTTTGTTGCAAGGCACAATATGTATTACGCAGTAAAATTGAAAATGACAGTCTGAAAACAAACCACTACATGAGCTAGGGTGCTAGCTAGCAGCTTATCATATTATTCTTTTAATTTTGTCCCACTGTGAACGATATTGAATCCACATATTTGCACATTCACAGTTCACCTCGAACGAAAGCGTTCAACAATAGTTGATGCAGGTTTGAAGCGCAAATCCGTCCATTTCCAACTTTGTTATTCTAAACATGCCAACTCGACGAAGCGCTTTAAAAGCAACAACAACGTAACAGCAGCAGCAACACACAAAAAAAACTCCAATTAGCAATTTAAATTGGCACCGAATTTTCGGCGTTACCTTGAACTATATCCAATGAATGAATAAAAAAGTGAATAAATTATTATTCACAAAATGTGTGATAGTGGCAAGAAATGGAAGATCTTGCTGTGAATGTTTTCTTGACTTTTCAAGTGCATCGATGTGTTACGAAATAAATTAGAATATTTCATTTCGGATGCACGGTGACTTATGATATGCCCCAGTGAAAATCTTTACCGGTTAAATGTTACTTGATGAATAATAGAAATAACTGAAATAAAATTGCAATTTTTTTTAAAGAGAAATGTTCAAAAATAACACATGAGCCGTTCACCGATCAATTAGCAACTGAATAGGGTATACCAACGTGGAAATTGGTACCAAAAACTGATGACTACACATAGTTCTCCGCTTCAATCTAGCTGATATCGTGCCTGTCAGATGAACATTAAATCTAAAGAGCAACAAAGTCTGAGCTCTGCATGAATTTACATGCAAATGGGCTTCCAAAAAGTGGTATGTTGATGCAGATTACTTTTCCACTTCGGCCGTTGAATAGGTGAAAGATGGATGACACTGAATTGATGAGGACAGTCGCATCACCGTGTTCCAGCGTGCGCGTCAAATCCGGTGAACAAACTAACAACAATTATGGTGGCAAACTAAATCGGCGTATAATGACACTAATCACATACTGAATATAATTGAATTAATTCTCGCCGGACAGTGGTGGCGATAATGAATGCATTAACGAAGCTATTGGCTTCGTAACGATGGATAATTCGTTGGGAGTGCACTCTGGATCGTTAGATCAGTTTTGTGCTTTGAAGATTTTGACGAAATATAATTTGTTAAACTAAGCCTTCCTAATGCAGTAGTATTGCCATTTTTCCAACTTTTTTTTCGTCGGTCTGTTTTCTCACAAGTGACAATCACTGACAACCTTAACTGTGAGCCAGTTTACCTCTAGATAGAATACTTTATTAACCAGAAAATAACACATACGGAAATGACTGAATCAAAAAGTATGTATAAGAATCTTATAAAAATTGTTCTTTTGAAGACTTTCCATTAGTTTCCGCTACAAAAGAATACATTTTTCATACCAATTTCATTGCAATGCAATTGATGCTATTTTTAGCTTATTGAAATAAACGTCATGCATCAAAAGTGCCTAATCAAGCAATATAAGTATACCACCGATGTCTTCCATTACCGAAGAGTGTGGGGTTTACGTATCCCTGTCCTCCGGCACTTCAATTCATACGAACTGTAAACAATCAGCCAACCAGTTGCGTCAATGCGGCGTGCGAGCTCTCTGGCCACCCCCGAAGGTTTCCCCGGGCGACCGCTCGCTCTGGAATGGACGGTAGATGGGTGGAATGCAACGGGGAACCTTGCAAGAGTCCTTGAGAACATCAACAAGAAGAGCAGTTCAATCGAGAAAAAATTGACTAAGGTCATGAAGGTTGTTTGAGATCGATAAAAGGTATGTATGTACAGTGCTGTTGCTGTAGGGCCCGCTCCTGTACTCTCTTATGTACGAAATGCGGTACATATTCGGAGCAGAGCCAATGCAATTCGAAAACGAGAAGACTACCGTCCCTCAATACACACGCGCACACCATAGAAAGCTTTTCTCTGCTGGTCTGGATCCGGAGCAAAGGGGATTTAGGTACTCTATGTGTTGTCTTGTTGTAGTGGAGAATTTTCGGAAATAGAGATCGAAAGCGTAAATTTGATGAATAGAATCTATTTACTACGAAAAAGATTCCGCGCATGCTTTTCTTGTCGCTCTTGAATTTGATCAGAGGCACCATTGGGAGAAGGGAGTATCCTCATTGTCATGGTTTCCATTATAATCCGTCTATAAAGTCTACGGTTCATGACAGAGCGAGAATATTCCATAGAAAAAATGTGAAAAAGCGAACAAAACTTAGAATCACATTGGATTGAAAGAATAGGGACATCTGAGCTTTGGCATTTTTTTTGTATCTTTTCCAACCCAGATTTCCAACCCACGGCTGGCTCGTCTCTATCCTAGTAACATTTTGGTTTTATGTTGGCTTTATAACACTCTTGTAGAGTAAATTATGGTCTTTAAGAGCGTTATAAAACTTAAAATGTTGCTTGGGTAGCTTTGGCATGTTTAAATTATCAGCAATCCAATGTAGTATGTTCTATTTGGTTTGATACAAGCTTCAACAAGAGAACTTTCTCCCAAATTGAGCCATAAAGTTTTAAGGCAGGTTTACGGAGAAATTTTCGAGTTTCTTTTTGCTTAAGGGAGAGCATCATAAAACTGTGCTCTTGCACAAGAACTTGTCAAAAGAAACCGCGTATGGTGTAGCTGGAGCCATTCTAGAAGAATATAGCATTGAAGTAACTGGAACTAGTCGAAAACTATTATAAAACCATAAAGATTACGCAATGCTTCGATAAAACTGTAATAAAACTTGAATTAATCCAAGCCAGAAGGATCCTTCTGCAGGAAAGAAGGCCGGAGAGATTTTACACCAGCGTTATCCAAGTTGATCAACCTCCCTAAGTCGGGAAAATCCTTCAAAACCAAGCTAGCTCCTCGGAGCAGTTCGCCCTGAATAAGCGTATGTCTATTATGAAAAAACAACTGGAGAGCTTCATGGCCAAGGTTATGAACCTAACTGAGAAAATACTTGTTTGAAAAGCAGAAAGGAAATGAACGCTCGAGAAACTGCTACCTATGCAAGAGGCTATCACAATGGAAAAATCTCTCTGTTTGTAGTTCTTATGCCCAAACCTTTATTCAAGTCAGCAGTCAGTTGGTTTAAAAAATTTGCAAACAGTTGGTTAAAAAAATTTGCCCATCGCTAAGGTCTCTACAACTAATGTTGCATGTGGCTTCATGATTCATAGCACTTCTAAAAGAAGACTAAGAAACACATCCCAAGATCCGAAAGATCCAACCCCGGTTAAACAGCAAGAAGAGTGGCAATTCCCTTGCGAAGTGAAGTCATCGTCTTCAATCTCATTGTTAGCAACCCAACCTCCAAAGCCTCCAACGTGTCAAATAGTAACAACGCTATCATCAATCTTGAGCCGAAGCCTGGTACGGATAGTCGGGGTGCTGACGAAGAAACAAGGTGTGGAGCTCTGGATAATCGGGACGCCGAGGGACCGGACTTTAAGACCCCACCGGTATGATCAAGTCGACACCGGCATCCAGAGGACGAATGTAACACAAAGAGCCGGCCCAGGTCCTCGAGTAGTCAGTCGAATTAAGGAATCGTTTGCAATGCCTGAGGAATGAACAAACACAGCCTATGTATCCTTTTTTGGTCGCTGTTCGGACTCCCGATGACATTAACCCAAAGCAAAAGTCCCACCCGTTTCTGTGGTCAGGGCAGCCCGGACACCTTAGCCCAGCAGGTAAAACCCATCAATTTATCCAATATTGCGCTTTCTCCGGCCGTCTTCATCCACCTCTCAGGACCCAAGACACATCCAGCCAAATCCCATCAAACAGAAGCGAGCAGTGACAGCTCCCTCGCGAAACGCCCCAAAGACCGAGAGCGAACTTTCACGACGTTCCCCCACGCAAATAATTTCTCAAAGAGACCTCGCAACATCTTCAACATCTTTCTCCCTACCAACCACATACTCCATTCTTTTGCATGAGCTTTGGTCTCAGTGGAATATCAGTTACTACGTGAATAACCTGCCCAATCTGAAGCTGCTTACCAGTAGCAGCTCCCCCTGGGTAATTTGTTTACAGGGCAGCCTCGGAGTACATTAGATAAGTATAAAGAAAAATAGCAACAGAGTCGGTCCATGGTCCATGGCCAAGAGAAAACAATGAGAGGATTTTCTGGACTCTGTAATCCCATCTTAACCTGCAACGCAAAGCGGATGTCTGCTTAGTCCACTTGAACGTTCAAAAATGCACCATCTACGATGCCCAGGAGGTTGTTGACGCATTTGGTGAGTACTTTGCCTCTTTTATCACGGTCCACTAGCCGTGTTCCCCAATTCTAGAGCTCGACCGCCACAAGAACCCAGATCTTGAATAACTTCCAAATCCCTCCTGACGCACAGAATTTTAAGTTCAACCAACCTTTTTCAGCAGCGGAGTTGTCCTTTGCCCTCTCCAGAAGCAGAGGTAAGTCATCTGGACCAGGTGGGGTTGGTTACCCCATGCTCAAAAATCGACCTCTTTTCGCCAAATCCCTATTCCTGGAGCTGATCAACAGAACATGGAGTAGCCGAACTTTACCGGATGAGTGGCGACTGAACTATATTATACCGATACTTAAAACCAATGTCCCTACTCGGGGTCGGGATGCTTTCAAATTCCTGTCTATTTCGCGGAAAAATCGGTGAGAGATTGGAAGCAGATGGAAGGCTTGGTTGGCTGCAAAACGACTTTCGTCCTAGGTATGAGACAAGTTCATATTTCGTCGGGCTAAGTACCTTCTCCAAGACGCCTTCGAACAGGGTAAGCATGCTGATCTGGCCTTCTTGGATATCTCAAAGATGTTCAGCCGCACAAGGGCACACCTAGTGCTCAAGCAGCTTAGGAAATGGGGTTTCACCAACTCGATACTCAATTTCCGGAATTTTCTTACCGGAGGCTCGTTCAAGGTCCTTGTCGGAAATACAGCATTCATATCTTTCCCAGAAGATACCCCAAGGGTCAGTAGTGGCGGTTACGCTGTTTTGGTGGCCATTCAAGTAGGGGTCTTCCACCACCTCCCACCAAACATCTACGTATTCATCTATGCCAACGACATCCTGTTGGTTGTTGTCTGTGATACACCAGGGCGTACGCAAATCCGTATACAAGCAGCTGTTAGCGCAGTCCGTCGCTGGGTAGGGTTCACCATGACAGCGAGCGAATGCGTTTGTTGGAACGTATGCCAATGGAGACATTCAGCATCAGGCCAGCTAAGCGACATATTACCCACCGAAAGATCTTCAAGGCTATTGGGGTATCCATCGACTGGGATCTGACATCCCTGCACCCGTCGTCCCTAAAAACCAACTGTCGTACAAGGGTCATGGGTCAACTTGATGCAAACGATTTCTCAGCCCCACAGATGTACTTTTGTAAATACTCAAGTCGCTGTATACGAACACATACGGATAGATCTGTATCCCGGCTGGGAGAAGGTATTGAGGTTGTTATAACCAGTAGCAAAGTTCCATAATTTATTTTGCAATATCCGAGACACTGCAAACTTCCAAACTTCCGGCTGTTCTGGAGCGGGTCAGTAAATTCTATTATTATTTGACTACGAAAAAGCTTTCTACCGTCTCTGACCGTAATTTGAACAAGCATATAAACATGGAGCATCTGAACGACTTTGGCAGATGACGTTGCATTCCTATCTCAACGGCGTTCTGATATGCAGTGTAAGCTCAACGACGCTCTTCGTTTGTAGGTTTGGTCACTAACATAAAAAAAAACAAATCAATCAATATGAACAACCTTTCCAGCTTTACAGTAGCCGGGCCGTCAGACGGCGGTAGCACACGGATGTAAACGACAAGAGCTGTCTTTGCGAGTTTAAGAAATATTTGGAAAAAAATAGATCATTCAACTTACCAAAAACTGTGCTACTATTGGATAAATGAAGAATAGTGTGTATCTGTGAAGAATACTTAACGGCTACAGATGTGAATCAACCAATGCCATCAAAGACTGATAGCAACTGAAATTCGGGAGTGTATGCGAGGCTCTAAATGACCTGAGAACAGTAAAGTTGTTGGGAAGGACGAGATCCCGGTCGAGCTTCTCAAGCTTGGAAGTGAGCAGTTCCATCAATCGATCCACCACATTATTCAGAAAATATGGGAGGATGAAGAACTGCCTACAGGCTAGTCGGATAGCCTCATATGCCCGATCTATAAGAAAGGGCACAGAGTAGAGTTGTAATGAATTAAGTACGATTCATCTTCAATTTTTCGACCCAGTGCGCATCTTACATTCGCAGTAAATATTCAAATATATGATTCGTACCTACTCTCAAACATTCTCACCAAGCAATTGAAACAAAGAATTATATGCGTTCAACGCCTATTTGTCTCCTATAAAAGAAAAGTCCCACATTCGTGTTTCGGTGTCAGAAAGAAATTGTCGACCGGCAAACGTCGACCTACTCGGAGCAGCAGCCCTTTCCCGCAGCTAGCAATCCGCTGAGCTGAGAATAACCGAGCAGCCGCAGAGCCAAGGTTGAAGCCGGACAATTGCTGTAGGTAGCAGTGTCTACCCAGCAGGAAGGTGATCATCGGTACGCCGTCTCTGAGTGCGATCACAGGTTGGAACTTGTGGTTTTTATCAATCCAAAACCAGGCAGAGTTTTAATTAAATAATTTTGTCAACCAAGTGGTTTGGCGGTGGTCGATCATCATCAACGCTGCATTGGTCCTGACCAGCAAGTGCGAGTTGCAGAGCAGAAACCGACGTAAATTGAATGTGAAGACCCGTCGGCCGCCTTGTGTTAATAGTGTGTTGTGATACTACTCCGCATCACAAAGCGGTCGGTTCTGGATGGATTGCGGGGAAAGCTTAAGGGGCCATCCAGAAACCACGTGGTCATATTTTTTTAGATTTTCAACCCCCCCTCCCCCCATGTGGTTCATCGTGGTCATTTGGCAGACCCCCCCCCTCTCCCCCCCTTGACCACGTGGTTTTTTCAAGTACATTTTTTTTAAAACCTTAAATAACTAAAACATATGGTTAATCCGATCAATTTTGTAGATGGACAATTTTAACTGATTCAAAATCAAACTAAACCCAGCATAGGAATTAAAAATTTTCATGAATTCGAACATTTTGTTCATGTTATCAAGTTATAATGTGTATCAGGTATTAGTATATCTAGAACTCGCACACCTTCGATGCATCAGGAGGATATAAAAAAATGTGTACTCGCGAATATGTTATAAAAATTGCGAGAAAAATTTGTAATGGTTTAGAAATATTCCAAAATATTCCTATATTTTTTTTTATTTCTTTATTGGTGATTTTTTTTTAAATAATTATGAAGTTCATCACTGAATATCCCTATAGATTCCTAAGAGTATTAGGGACATTTCGTAGCTCTAGAGGTATTGGAAATTCTTAAGATATATTAACCGCAGCGAAGCATCTGAACTGAACTGAAAGTTTTTCTAAGGGCATACAAGTTTTATTCAGAATCTCAAAACTCTCTTCATTATGCCAAGATTCTATGGTCCTAATCAGAACCGTTACACAATGTCCTTTATATTCCTTTGCCTGATTATACAGTTTTGGCTTCAAATGCGAGTTTCCATTTTAAATCTACAGTCTTTCATAACTTTGGGTTTCTTTTGGTATTCTAGAATTTATTGTTATATTTTGGTATTTAACCTTCTCAGGACGATTTTTTTACATGGATTTAACGTACATATTTAGGATTTTCCAATCGATCTTGCCAAAACTAGTATAGAAAGAACTAAAAAGTCGTACTTTTTTCGGGTGTCATAGGCCAAACTGCTCTGAAGTACATATCCTCGAAGGTATCAAAAATCATGTCAAGAAACAAAGGCAGGATATTACGGAGCTTTGAAACGACCCGACCAACCAAGTCCTAAACGATGTATGCGTGCATCGCTAAGCATCCAAGCAGGTCCATTGAGCCCATGCGATTTCATTTATTACTTTCACAAGCTACAATAGACCTTCTATGAGTCGATGTTCTAAGATACGATATCGACTGAAATGAAAACTCAGCCTAATTTTTTTTTAATATCCATAACAATTAGGAAATTTCCAATAAAGAAATCATGGTATTAATAATAAAAAAATATTAAATTTAGAATAAAGATAAGAAATCATGGTATTAATAATAGAAAAATAATAAATTTTCTACAAATAATGCAAAATTTCCATTAGCAATTAAGAATTTTCCACGAAACAAAAATAAATTAACGAAAAAAAAACTTGCAAACATAAAAGAAGAATTAGCATTAGCATTAGCATTGAGCATTTCGCACAAATTCGTAGGTGGTACAAGCCAAGACTATTGTATGAGAGATGCATCACTTTCATCCGTTACCACAGATATTGATTTGGATTGATTTGGGGCTAATCACTATCTCTTAGATGGAAGCAATGTACTCTCCAATAGTCAAGATCTGTCCTGGCCACGTCCTTGCGAATGCTGAGGAAGGGGAAGGATTGTTAGTTGGACACCTACTTAAGAAAGATGCAGAGAACTCTACGACCTCTCATAGGTGCCACGGGAGGTTTTGGGATTGTGTGGAAGGTTATAACAGTAGGAATCGTTTTGGTAGAACGTGAAACACGGAAAGAACTAAGATAGAAATACAAAGTAGGAAAGGGACGAGCCTGGGAATTGAACCCACGACCTCCTGCTTATAAGACAGAAGCGGTAGTCACTAGACCACCGAGATCGTCACTTGCAAACATAAAAGAAGAATTTTCGATAAAGAAATCAAAATGTTTCACGGATAAAATACAAACATTCCATAAATAAATCAATATTAAAAATAAATAATTACAAAATTTTCACAAAATAAATATTTTGTTAACCAAAAATAAAAAACCTTTCCACGAAAAAATCAATAAAGAGCATTGAAAAAAAAGGAAACTTTCCATTAAAGAATATAAAAAAGCAATAAAATTGAGCATTTTTCCATAGATTACCCCTTCTTTTAAAGCGTTTGAAGTTCATGGAAAATTTTATCAATTTGATTGCTTTTCTTTCTTATTTTCTCATTTTTTATTGATCTTTATTGATGTGAAAGAAACCCAGCATTGGCCAGGTGTTGCAAATCTCACAATGAACTAATTGCAGCACCGCACTCTAGATCAATTTCCGTGCGTTTGTTTTGTTTTCCGTAACAGCTGACCCAAAATTGCATTTTAATGACTTTTTACATTTCCCCAACTTTTTGTATATACAAACCTTGCGAATCCCAAAACGAATCGATTAGGGAAAAATCTTGCAAATCTGTCAACCCGTTCGCGAGTTAAATCGTCAGGAAGGAAATCTCAACTCATTTTTATTATATAGAGATTATGTGGAGAAAAAAATATAAATTATGTGTACAATTTTGTAATAATTGTTTATTGCTAATATTGATATATTCATGAAAACTATGTATTTTTTTCGTGGAACATTTTGATTTCTTTATGGAAACTTCTTATTTCACAATTGCAATTTTTGCTTTTACAAGTGCTAATTTATTATTGTTGAAATTTTTTTCGGAATCTACGCTGGAGACGTTTTGTTTTTTTTTTTTCATTAACAATTTGTAGCAAAATTTCCAAGCAAAATTTTTCAGAAAGAATTGTTCAAATATCATTCGGAATGCCAGCACTTTATCAGGGTTGTATGAAGTAATGTCAAAGTTTTTACAGGAAATTTCTTTACTGGATTTTTCCCGAATATCCACAAGAAATTCTTTTGAAGTTTTTTTTCTTGGATTATTGTAAAAACATGAACATTTTTCAAAATCGTAGCTGCAGTCCACTAATGCATAAGTGTCGGCGGCGTGATGCCAAAAATCATCTGCGGCGGTGGCGTGGCGTGGCTGATTTTTTTAAAATATTTTTTCATTTTTCCTTTCCAATTTTTTTTGTGGAAATTGAGACTGAATCGCAACCTGTTTTTTCGTTTATTTTTTTATGGAAATAGGCTAAGGCTGAGATGTTCAAATAACGCAGATATGCATTGGCGTTGCGACCGACCCTGCGTTACCGGTTATTTTCGAAGCACAACACCTACGTCTTTTCAACGCTGAGTTGAAAAGACGCTACGTGGGCATCGGTCCTAAGATGCGCTTTGCGTTTAATGATTTGTATTTTTACACCGCTATTGTTATTCACCAAAAGCCTTTCGTATTTTTTCGCCTTTCGTAAAAAAAGACCACGTGGTTCGAGAGCAACACCCCCCTCCCCCCATGTGGCTTATCGTGGTCATTTTCCAAAACCCCCCCCCCCCCCATATATGACCACGTGGTTTCTGGACGGCCCCTAACCACCAGTTCGTCTGGATCGGGAGTAGCTGTACCGTGAGTACCCAAAGCATGCAAGGGTGAAGAAAATTATGCGCATGAAGAAAAATTAGTTGAAAGTAGGTATTAGTGATTGGCCAATCTCAAACAATTGTTTGTAAATGCAGTGAGAATTTTTGAATAAAGTTTCGGATTTTTTTGAATTTTGAAGTCATGGTAAATTGTTGAAGTTTTATAATTTTGAGACTGGTGTTTGAAATATGGCAGCAAAATAAAATTTCCATTTAAAATTAGAAACTTTCCATAAATAATTAGGAAATTGCCAATAAAGAAATCAGGGTATGAGCAATAAATAATTATAAAATTTCCACAAATAAAACAAAATTTTCATAAACAATTAAGAATTTTCCACAAAACAAAAATAAATAAGCACTTTTAAAAACAAAAATAGTAATTATAAAAGAAGAAATTTCCATAAAGAAATGAAAATGTTTCACGAAAAAAATACAAAATTTCCATAAATAAATTAATATTAGCAATAAACAATTACAAAATTTTCCACAAAATAAATATTTTTTTCCACAAAAAATTAAAAATTTCCACAAAATAGTTAATGAAGAGCAATAAAAAATAAGAAAATTTCCATAAAAAATACGAGAAAGCAATAAAGCTGATGAAATTTTACATGGACTTTAAACGCTTTTAAAGAAGGGGTCATCTATGGAAAAAAGCACAGTTTGATTGCTTTTTTATATTTCTTTATGGAAATTTTCTTATTTTTTTATTGCTCTTTATTGATTTTTTTGTGGAAATTTTTTATTTTTTTATGGAAAAAATATATTTATTTTGTGGAAAATTTTGTAATTTTTTATTGCTAATATTGATTTATTTATGGAAATTTTGTATTTTTTTTCGTGGAACATTTAATTTTTTTTATGGAAAATTCTTTTTATGGGAATTTTCTAATTGTTTAGGGGGAGTATTTATTTTATTCTTGGAAAATTAAGGTGAACGGAATAAATTTCGCGAAACGGTTTAGGACTCACTGCTAGTTACCGGGCAACATAATCAGAAGCTTAAGCCAAGGATTGGCGCTTAAGCCAAGTTTTTATAACGAGATTTTTTTTATTCGGTTCACTGAGTAGTTGGTTTAATTCATTGTTCATGTGTGGCCAACCGGAGAAACCGTTACAGAGTGTGCCAATTACAGTGGGATCATTCTACTGAACTCGGTGTACTACTCGAGTAGTCCTTCGTCGGCGAATACCAGCCAGGTTTTTGTGAGGATCGATCAACTACGAATCAGATGTTTTGCCTGTGTATGGCCCTTGATAAACTCCAGAAGTACAACTTGCAGACTCACCATATATTCATTGATTTCAAAGCAGCGTACGATTCACTGAAACGAAAAGAGCCATGTCAGATAATGCTAATGTCCGGCAAAACTGATTAGGCTGATACGTGCAAAGCTAGATGCTTTATCAAGTATACAGAGAAGAAAATATTATGAATCGTAGACCGGGTAGAGGCCACAAAGACGCTGGCTTCACGCACGCGGTGGAATCAGACCAGAGGACCCTAAATGTAACGATTATGGTGCTGTACAATACGCTAGGCATAGGAATATCGACGACGTAGCCAACCATGTATCCAGGTACTCAGGTAGATAGGTGAGGCTAACGAAATCTACAAATAAGCATTGGATTGGAACTAGAGTTTCCATCCCGGGACATCCCGGGACAAAAAATCCCGGGATTTAGGAAAATTCGGGATTTCCCGATTCCCGGGATATTATTTTTGAAATCCCGAAAATCCCGGGATACCCGGGACAAAAAATATTGTTTCATTTCCGGTTCGCAAACAGTGTAATTTTTCTTACAAAAGTTATTTGTTTTGAACGCGAAACCCAACTTAGGTTATAAATAAATTCATATCATATTTTTATACCTACCATCTGACATGATATTTTTTCCAAGTTCGTTTATTGACCAACTGACCAACTAGCAAGCTACCGAAAGTTCGAACCTCCCCCTAATTTATGTACGGCGCTACCCATGACTTCCGCAGCCAATGCATGATCCCACAAAGCCACGAGACTTATGCGCCCGACCCATGGATCCCGGACTGCGATTACGTTTCTGTAGATAATCCATCGACACTATATTCAAGATCCGAAATCCTCCTGGACCATAATCTATTCCAGGGTTATTATTATTATAGCTTTATTTAAGAGGTTTTCAGCCGGAGACTGGTTCACCTCTTAATGTATTCCAGGGTTGTTAATCGATAAATTATCGTCGTTAATTTAACGCCAACTTCGATAACGATAACGGGTTTACGATGATGTATCGTTGACGATAAAGTGAGCGTTGATTTAACGTTATCGTTATCGAGTACTCGTTGTTTTATCGATAATTATCGATCACCGAATTTACCAATCATTCAATTTCTTACAGAGTCTTAGTTTTCCATAGTAAATAATCTGAGAATATTTTTGATGTGTTAACTGTTTAATTTAGTATGATTCACAAAACTTCTATTTTGAAGATGCAAACACCCAGTTAAACGATTATTTTATGACCAACAGTGAGGACAAAATTCGGCAGCCTAACCGAATCATACTGAATAGGGGACGAGGTTAATTCTAAAGTGTATCGCGTCGATCAAAATCAACTCTAGTCAACAGACTGCACTCAATTTGCCAAATTCTCGGCAATTCTCTCTCTTTTTCGAAAGAATCGATTCAAATTAGAATTGAATTGAGTTCAAATTTGAACAATGTATTATCTGGCCTTTCTAAAATATGAACTTTACCCCTGAATATTGAATAAAATCGTTTTTTATTAAATAAATAAGTTTTCTAAGGATACATAAAAAAATCCCGGGATCCCGGGATTTCCCGGGATATACGAACAATTTCATCCCGAATCCCGGGACAACGAAAATGGCCGGGAAATGGAAACTCTAATTGGAACCCACCAGAACATCGTAGTAGATACAGACTCAGAGGCTCATGGCAGCTCCACAAAAAAAGAAGACCAAAATCTAGCCTGATAACAGGTGAAATCGATAGCGGGCAATCGCCAGGATGGTGATTAAGAAGGAGCACACATGACTAATTGATCATCAACAGCTTTAACCAGGTTATTGCACGAACAAATACGGATTTCCGGCTAAGCTGATCCGAATGGTCATGAGGGGCGATGGATTCGGTAATGTGCGTATTTCGAGTATCAGGGATGTTCTCAAATCGCGCAAGTAATGGCAAGGAGGTTGTATTCCGTACCTGCTAATTAACATCACTTTAAAGGGAGTAACACGGACAAGTTGTTACCCAACAAAGACTAGTTTGTATTAGCATAGTAGCGAAAAAACTGGTGACCACCTGGAGCCACTTGAAATTAAGCTTCGAAGCTTCTTGAAAGGAGGGTTCCGAGCCACTTGAAAAGAAGACTTCTGAGCCTCTTGAAAGAAGTCCTCCAAGCCTTTTGAAAGGAGGGTTCTGTTCCACTTGAAAAGAGGCGTTTTAGCCTCCAAGAAAGGAGGTCTCTTAAAAGGAGGCTTCCGAGCTGCTTGCAAGGAGGCTAACAATCCTCGTGCAATAAAGCAACTTACTTTTCGAAACCAATAAAGCCTTCATGCCTCTCAAATTGTGGCTTCAGAACCTTTAGACTCTTCATTTTTGTTCAGAAGCATATTCTTGATATATATCAATCATTATTTTGTTTCGATCAAGTAGGGACACGGCAGGTATTTCCGTCCATCGTCGTAGGGGCTAAAACCAACGAAAGCAACGTACATTTGCTAGAACTCCACTATAGCAGAACGTTTCTCCTGAGCTTACGATTTGGTACGTATGATTTTTACAAAAAAGCGTCTCTTTTATTGGTTTTCGAGACTATGACGAGCAGACGAAAATACCTGCCGTGTCCCTAGAAGATTTTTAAAGTTTGTTCATTCATTCCTGTTGATCTTTTGAGTGTACGGATGGGTTTTACCCGTCACGCTGCCGTTTGTTTTTTCATTGAATAAATTCGGCCGAACCTAAAAGTTGTAGTGAAAAATAAAATAGTGTTTTGTTCGGGAAAAAAGTGCTAATTGAAAGTGCCCAAAGTGTTCCGTGTGTCCAAATTAGTGAACCTCAGCAATGGCCAGCCTGAATAGTAAAAGCAGCATCAGGAGTTTCATCAAGAACATGAGTAGCAACAAAGGACTATCAGCGATATGGACAAAGGAATTGGTGAACTCGTTTCTGTTTTTATCTAATTACTTTTTCTTTTGATTTTGAACCTTAAGAACACACAGAATTTGAATAGATTACTGCTGTAGGCATATAATTTAGCATTGTTTCCCACGCAGATATATGTTTGAAGGGTGTTCCGAAGTCTTTTGTCGTTTTCTGTTATGCAACACATTCTATTCTATTCATACATTTGAAATTTCCCCATCTTTTTTCTGCTTAGATCTTTTGGGATCTGCGAATGAAATAATTTAGACATTTTGCATTCGAGTTACATGTCTCGATCTTACAGCTGTAGGGGATGATTTAATTTCATTCAAGTTTGAAGCAATACGGTAGATCTGATGTTTCGATTGATTAATTTCCTAATATTAAGATAAGAGTCGATATTATTATTATTGTTAATGTGACCAGCAAGCGTCCTGCGAAACGCGGGACGCCTATCTAGATTGCGTCACTAGCTTGAACATGGATCCTCCAAAAATACATTTCGCATAGATTTTGGCACGAAAAAAATTGAAAAAATATGTGCAAGGCTGTTTGAATTGTAATAAATTTGTAAAACGAAGTTGAAAAATGCAGCGTCTGGTCACATTAATTATTGTCTTTATTTAGCTGAGGCTTTCAGCACTTTGCTGGCTCAACTCTGACTTAAGAGTTTATAAAAAAGTCTGATTATATGGGAGAGTTCTGCGTTCTCTACACCCATCCGGCGGTTGTTGAATTTTCTGACAGTTCTGTGTAGGAGACTGACAAGACTTGTGTAGGAACTGGTCATATGTAAGCTCACAAACAAATATTGTTAGAAAACCTTACAAAATTGTTAGATTCTTATACAATACTTGTATAAAAGTCCAACAATTTCGCATATGCCCGGTTCTTATACGGGTTTTGTTGGTTTCTTATACAGAATTGTTGGAGGGTCTAGCATCCGCCGGTTGGGTGTACTGTTCAAATTCAAATTCCAAACGCTGGAGCATGCTTAGGGGAACCGGAGTCTGTCCAAACATGATATAATAAATAAGTTATAATAAATCCGAATTGACACTGAACTACACGATATATCGCTGCGATAGAAAATGTAAATACCAGCTGTTACTGGCGCGGCGGTGACGTACTGATCGGTGCACTCAACTCGTAGGAACATTATAGGCCTCATCTTGAGAAGCGCGGAAAATTTACTGAATTTCATTTTCATTGAGCCTCTTATGATAATTACTGGCCTGTTAAGAAATTCATTTTTGTATCTTGTGAAGTTCATAGGAGTTATTTATAGGAAAATTAAACATAATAGTTGTCTTATGATTTCCATCACTACTCTTGATGTGAAGAACTCATAAGACAGGTCTTATGAAATGACAGGTCAACATGATTAAATAGGGGAGCGGGCCATTTGGCATAAAGTTATTTGGCATAAGGTCATTAGGCATAAAGGCCATTTGGCATAACGAACATTTGGCATAATTGTGACCAGCATCAAAAGTGAGGGTCTTTTGGCATAACATACATCTGGCATTTTTTTTTCTTTGCGTTCGTTAAATGGTGAATAAGTGGTGCGGGAGACACCCGGAATAGTAAATACACCCGTCGATAACAATATCAAAAAGACATTATCCTCTCGTGGGAAGAATGCTTTTGCAATGCAATGCTAAAGTAGGCGCATACCCAGATTAGAGCAATGGTGGATGTAATCCCTTTTTAAAAGTAGGCATGTGACCGGATAATGGCAATGGAGGATATGATACCTTCTTTAAAAGTAGGCGCTTTCCCGAATTATCACAATGGTGGATGTGATTTCTTCTTTAAAAGAAGGCGTTTGTCCGGATTGAGGCAATGACGGATCCCAAGTAACTAAAAGTTTCTTTAAGAGTATGTTTTGCGTTTAATCAGCTTGACTGAGCTGCTTAAGCGAAAAACGTACTCTAAAAAGAACTTTAGGTTACTTGGGATGTGATCCCTTCTTTAAAAGTAGGCGCATTCCCGGATTAAGGCCATGGTGGATGCGATCACTTCCTTAAAAGTAGGCACTTGCATGGATTATGGCAATGGAGGATGTGATCCCTTCTTTAAAAGTAGGTGCTTGCCCGGATTATGACAATTGTGGATGTGATTCCTTCTTTGGAAAAGGCGCTTGCCCGGATTGAGGCAATGGTGGATGTGATCCCTTCTTTAAAAATAGGCGCTTGCACGGATTATGACAATGGAGGATTTGATTCATACTTTAAAAGTAGGCGCTTGCCCGGATTATAACAATTGTGGATGTGATTCCTTCTTTAAAAGAAGGAGCTTGCCCGGATTGAGGCAATGGTGGATGTGATCCCTTCTTTAAAAATAGGCGCTCGCACGGATTATGACAATGAAGGAT
Organism: Armigeres subalbatus; assembly: GCF_024139115.2. Lineage (NCBI taxonomy): Eukaryota > Metazoa > Arthropoda > Insecta > Diptera > Culicidae > Armigeres > Armigeres subalbatus. Next base: position 95,149,900 of record NC_085141.1, read on the forward strand.
TTGATTCGTTCTTTAAAAGTAGGCGCTTGCCTGGATTGAAGCAATGGTGGATGTAATCCCTTCTTTAAAAGTAGGTGTGTGGCCCGAATTGTGGCAATGTGATACCTTCTTTAAAAGTAGGCCTTGCCCGGATTATGGCAATGGTGAATGTGACACCTTCTTTATAAGAAGGCGCTTGCCGGGAATAAGTCAATGGTAGATGCATTCTCTTCTCCGAGTAGCACAATTTAGATTGATTTGGTTGCAGTAACTCATATGTGACATGATTGGTTCAAGTAACTCGTCTATGACAAGTGTATTGCTTGAGTTTTTAAAGTTATGCGCTTGCCCGGATTAAGGCAATGGTTGATTTGATCCGGTTTTAAGGCGCATGCCCGGATTGAAGCAATGGTGGATGTAATCCCTACTTTAAAAGTAGGCATGTGGCCGGAATAAGTCAATGTTGGATGTGATCCCTCCCTCGGAAGTAATTCTGCCGTTTTGTTATTTCGCTCTTCCGGAAAATGTCTACCATCCAGGGGCGTCTCGTGGACTTTTGCTACACCTGTTCTACCATGCTGATAAAAAAAATCATCAAGCTGAGTGGTTTCGAATGAAAGTTGGGCATTTAATCTAATATTACAACCTTTTCTTGTACAACTTAACCAAATATTAGAAGAAAAAAAAACAATTTAAATAGAAAAGATTTACAAAACAATAAATGACTTATTTTTCTCTTTTGTTACAAAAATGTTTTAAATTTAGATGCACTTAAAATTTTAGACTCGGAAATCGTCTAAAATCTAACTTGGTAACAGTTGGGCAATAACTGGATATTGCTCAGAATAGAGATCTTTCATATCGGCTCATTCCACCATTCAGGGTACGCTGATCCCATCGCCGCTAATATTTAAACTCTCACATATATTGTTGCTATGAAAGAAATGTTATTAACGATTATTAGTATAATAATTATAGTATATAATTATACAATTATTTTTTGATGCGACCCCAGATTGTGACGACCAATGAGTCACATTTAGAAGCTGAAATGTGTTCCAGTTATTTAATTTTTCAAATTTAGTGAAAACTATACCTTTTTCTCTATGTTGATTGATTTTGAGTATTCGTAAAAAAGCATTATTAAAAGTCTCTTGAAAACGCAAACATTAATTTACTATTGTTCTTGATGTATTGCATATTCATCACGAGAAAAAAGAAAAACAAACTGTTTCTAATCATCGGCGCGAAAGCGTGCGCGGTGCGCCTTTCGGCAAAGCACAGCCCGACACTACGATCGAGTCTAACCGAAGGTGCGTCGCGTCGTTGATTGTTCTCGCAGCGCGTCGAACGGGTTTGACTCCTGCGCGCATAGCAGAACTTGCATCTAAACGTGCTTGCTTCGCATGCGAAAGAAGATGACGTGAGAAAACGGAGAAAGCTGGCAACGCTCACGCTGGTTCTCTGCGCGCGGAGAACGAGTGAGCATACCAAGGAGGAAATTATTTCAAATCATTTGTCATGGCGCAAAACTTTAAATTTGACTTCTGGCAGTTGGTGGTTCTTCATTATAGATCGCTCGACTGGCAAAAGCTTACTATGTGATGGGATGTGGTTTTTCAGAGAAACACACATTTAGCTGCAATTTGACTGCTGCAACTTGATCTGCCTACGAAATATTTTGTTTCTTTAGATGTTTAGATGTTAAAATCATTGTAAATTATTTATATATTATAATTATTTGCCAAGACATTAATTTCTTACTTCTGACCTAAAAATGGTTACCTGTTCCATGAACAGGTAGAACGTATGGACGAGTCGCCCCTGCTACCATCAGTCTAAATTTATCAGAAAACAGCCTTGACCTACTTTATCAACGCTAAACAAAACATGAAATATCCCTTTCGCTATCAAAGTTTGAAATTATGCCAAATGTCCGTTATGCCAAATGACCCACTCTTTTCTTGCAGTTCAAAATTATGTCAAATGTCCGTTATGCCAAATGACCATTATGCCAAATGGCCTTTATGCCAAATGACCTTATGTCAAATGGCGTTATGCCAAATGACTATATGCCAAATGACCCATACCCATTAAATAGGTTGGGCGCAGCTTTTATCGCAGACTCATTTCTACCAGTCGATTGTGGATGGGAGGATCACAGACGTGAGTGAGTATTTTCTATTGTTAACGGTTTCTTCCTGCAACATTTTTCAAACGGGAATCAAATGAGGTCAATTCAAAAAGCAGGTGGCCAGAAATTACAACAAAGATTTGACTACTGTCTTTTTGATGCTACATATTTTTACGATACAGGTAAGCATCACTTATCATAATATCTGATTAAACGCTTTGAAATGCTAAAACGCTCAATTAATGACTAATTAAAATACTCTTTACAGCGCCTGAACACACAAATTTTTGTTTTTTATACAAACCGGAAGTGAATTCCATAGGCATATCTATAAATCCATTCATTATATATCAGTTAATGAAGAAAAAAATCATAGCAGTTGTTCCCTAGATAGAAGTGCTAGTTTTCTCTATTAATATTCTTTAAAAATTTTCACTTTTAAACCAATATATCAAATCGTTTTTTGAAAAACAGAGTAGAACATGAAATGACAAATATACGGTAGGATAATAGTTCTGAACATACTGGCGTTTTACTACTTTTCTATGCTGCATAAAAATCGAGTGTACGTTTTCATACCGTGATTTATATGTTGAAAATATTGCAGGCCAGTCTTTCTTTTCAGAGATTATATTTAAACATATTGAACTATCAATGTAATAGTAGGAATTTTTGGTGAGCAGATTGATCCCAAGATTACATAAATGTTTTGTTCTACGTTGTGCGAATGAGTAAATTAAATAACAAATACAGAACGATAATGAGATCTTCGAATAATTTTGTTGTGTTTTGTGTGGGTGAATAAATTAATTAGCAAATGAAACATTAGTGCGCGTCCGATCGGGTTTCCTCTAATAAGCAGAACGATCGCGCGATCATTGATATATTTGGCTCTGCGTTGTGCGGGTTATAAAACTATTTAACAAATAAAAAAATAGTGCGTGTTCTATCGTGTTTCTAATAGAACGCAGAGTGATCGCGCGATCATCGAAATATTTTGTTCTGCTAAGTGCGGTCGATAAATCGATTAACTAGTGCGCGTTCGATTGTGTTCATCAAACTACACGTTACACACGGCAAACCGTTTACCAAAACGAACCTTGCTACACTTCCTACCCCATATATCCAACATCCCAGTGATTTCTCGTGGAAGTGCAGATGACTCGTCGGCTTCCATAAAAGCGAGTATCACGTCATCATTTTCCTACCTGTTCCCCAATTGACCTGCATTCGGACACGGCCGGCGCTGGTATTGCTTGATTTTGGGTCACCAGATTTTACACATTGAGGAAGATGTTAGTCCCAAACATCATCTGTTGGTTCTCTGTGTAATTTCAGCTGACCTGGCAATAACGGAGTAGCAACCGTGGGCGGTCAATCATGCTCATGCTCATGCTCATTCCTGTTGATCTTTTGTCCCACAGCCCTTCATACACTGTGCTGGTTGTGAAGGGCAGGATTCAATTGGCTTTAATTTACTGATCACCATGCATGTTATGTGCAAAACAAAGTTTTGAAATAAAAAAATACCCAATTGTCTGAACTTTATCGATAATATTGAATAATAATTGTAATACATCCGCCATTACGCACTTTTGTTAGAGGTACCCCCTGGAGCCAGCGAAGGTACCCCCAGGGGTACATGTACCCCAGGTTGAGAACCGCTGTATTATATGATCGGTATAACATGATTATAACACAATGTGATACAGTCGACTCTCTACATTTCGATATTCTATATCTCGATATCTCTCCCTATGTCGATGGTTTCCTCAGTCCCTTCAATCTACATACATTTGAGGATTCTACATCTCGATATCTCTCTATCTCGATGTGTTCTGATCATATTTTGTTCAGGATTCACTCTCCTTATGTCGATATGTTGAAATTTTTAGGCTACTAGACCTTCTTTGGACAATGACAAACACATCAACAACTGAATAAGACATTGTTGAGGTCGAAATACGTATCTGTCAAGATACAAATAAGTGGTGGAATTAAATGGGATTGTACAAACTCGTCTTATGACAAGTGGTTGTTTTGTTGTCATTTTTCTTAGCAACGAGCTTTTTGGATCTAGCACCCATTACGAATTTCCTTCCTTGGAGAGGCGACCGTATAATAATTATAAATAGCAATTACATCAATCAGTTATAACTTTGTTCTTTTCAATAACATAATTTGTTATTTTCACTTTTCAAGTAGCATATCGAGTTATATTTTTGTCCAATTGAAAACATATTTTTATATTTTTGTTAAAACTAGAAAAAAAAAATGTTATTCTAACTACTAATTGAACATGTTTTATAACAACTTCTGTTATAAAAAATAGCTGTAACATAAAAACAAACTCCGATATAAATCCGTTTCCATCTACTGGTCGGATGTCGTATCAAATTCACAAGTTCCCATGGAGGAAAAATGCGCACTTTAGAAGAAAAGTGTAATGTTAGTATGAAAATAGATTTTTCTTATTATTTCTACTTCTAATTGGCATCATCATCATCATTGGCACATCCCCCACTGGGACTTTGCCGCCTCGCAGTTTAGTGTTGATGGAGCACTTTCACAGTTATTAACGGCGAAGTTTCTAAGCCAAGTGACCATTTTTGCATTCGTATGTTATGAGGCTAACACGACGATACTTTTAGGACCAGAGTAGTCGATAAATTGTCTAACCTGAGAGTTTCATAGAACACAGCGACCTTCAGCATAGTCTTGTTTTCTAGCCGCACATCTTATCGCACGGCTAAGAAAGTGTTCCATAAAGATAAATACGGTTTTAATCAAATATTGAGTTCACGTCGAACACAAAAACCCAGTACTTAAATTTTTAACTAGGGTCAAATAAGTAGTAAAAATCTCATTTTCGCATCATCGTTTAAGTTTATTAAATCATTGTTTGAATTCCTAGCACTAACACCCTAAAAGCAATAATTTCACGCATGAATCGTTGAATAGTGCTGACATTATCATTTACCACTGCATCAAACACTCATGATTCCAAATGCCACATGAACGAAACTCACCGAACTGAGCAAATCTACTTCTGACCATCCCCATCTCGTTTGGTTTATATTACTTAGTCGTTACAGCAATGCCGACAAAGATTTTTTGTTCATTACTCAGTACAACAATGTCTTGTGGCCGAGAATCTTATTACTAGCAATGCTCACACTCTCACTTGGACTTGATAACAGGCGAGCGCTTGCACTTTTCATTTACTACCAGATCAACCGCCACAGTAGTGCCGGAAAACATGCAGTCTCCGGTGCAGCTGTATTTACTAAAGTAAGTATCTCATCCGTTCAAACGGTATTGCCCATTTTCTCATTTTCCCGATCCGCACAAACAAGTTTACATGAACGCCCACCACCAGTCAACCTTGCCTTGGTACTCTGCAGTCGGTGAGAACGAAAACAACAACCATGCGATAAGTGTGTGCGCGCGCGCGCATTTCAGCTGCACTAGGTGTGATAAGAGAGTGGAGGGGGTGGCACTGCACAAGGAGCCCCCCCCAGGAGCAAATTGAATCGGCATACATACTAACCATGACCAGCGTCAAGGTTTTTCGAGTTATCATCATCAGCCATTGTTGATGCCGCCGCGCGCTTCTCGTGGGTGTTCATCAGTATTTACTGCTGCAGTGCAGATGACGTACCGCCTTCGCCAACCAAAGCAACAATGCTTTGCTCGTTCACTGTTGTTTTCACTTTTCTTGTTGCTGCAACGCTCGAAGATGAACAATACCGTATTGATGGACAATGAAAAACATGAGCGAAAAGTGGCAAATAAGTGGCTACGCATATGGCGAGTGACTTCTTGGGTAGTGTGATTTTGATTTATTTTTCTGGAGCCGTATGGTTGAAACATCAGGTCATATTTATTTCTACTAGTGACATTCTAACGACATCCACACCGCATCAGAGAAATAATAGAAAATAAACGTGTATATCGTATGGAATAAAACGCTAAACAAAAAAAACAACCAGGAACAAAATCAAATTTAATTTTAATTAATCATACGAAATCCAGGAGAATAATTAGTAGATTATTTAATAGTTTGGGAAAAATGTATACGCGGATTTTGAAATCTAAGCATTTTCTTGAAAAATTCTTTCTACGGGAGTTACACTAGTTTTGATATTTTTTAAGCAGAAAATAGGTTTTACACGCTTTGTAAAAAAAACTTCAATAATAAAAGAAATTAAAAATTATAAATATTTTTTTTAATTCGAATGGTTTTGTTGCCAAAATCGAATGTTACTAAAACTGAATGTTGCCTAAATCGAATGGGGTCAGTAATTGGAAACGCACCAAAGCATGGGACAAACACATCTCAAATATTTCCTTGGTGAATATTTATATGATCTAAAAACCTAAATTAATTTATCTAGTGTGTTCTTATAATTATCATTGATTAGGAACCACATTTTGACCGTAAACATTAATTCGATTCTAATATCGTTCGAACACTATCAGCCACTCTTAATAAACAAACTCAATTCTACAGTTTTGATCGCTGTTGCACATGAGATCATCCTATAGTGGTAATGCATCGAACCGTAATAAGAGATATTGCTTTTTTTCAACTCACTGTTCACTACTATTATTAACACTACACGAGCCGCCAACAAGCCGCCTTCATCACTGCTTCTTCTCCTTTTCACCGTTGGAATGCTGTTTTCGTATAGTTACTGCGGGGGTGTCGCCTATAGCGATTACAATGTTGCTTCTTGGTGGGTGCTCGATTACCCAGTATTATGTGCCTATATTGCGACGAACAGTGCCTGCAGCAGTATGAAACAGAAGCATTTTATGCTTCCTGCAGAGCTCTTGCCCCCGTTTGCAAAAAAAAAAATGATGGGTGTGTTGCAACCTTGGTCCCAAATCCCATTTAAAAAAAATACGGACGTAGATTTATCTGTTCTATTGAATCCGATTCGCGAACATCTTGAACATGTTTTTTCTTACTCTTTCAGAATTATGACATGTATGAGTCCATTCAGAAACGATGATTGGGAAATATTTGCTTACCTGAAATGGAAAAGAACAAAATAATACATATATATTATTAGATAAATATATTGATAATAAATACTATTTGTTTAACATGATGTAATTTTAGTATTTATTTACTGTAGCATTGATTTATACAGGATTGAAAAAGTAGTGAAACGCACCCATAAATTACCCTAAACATATTGTAACTTATTCATTTTACATACAATTTGAGTATCTAAAAATACTTAAAAACCAGATCATAAAGAAATGGGGCACTTTTAAATGTGTGTATTTTAAAAAAACAAAAAAATGGTTAAATCGAAAGACTTTATAAGAATGTAATAAAGCTTATGTTATTCTTTCAGCCCTAGGCTGGCTCAACTGCTCCCTTTATCTACATTTTCTGCTTAATTATCGCCCAAAATTTCTCTATTGAATGGAATTTAGGACAATTTGATGGATTTAGATTTTTTTTGGGATGAACTCGACTCCACTATTGTTAGACGAGCTCGGTGGTCTAATGGCTACCGCTCCAATCAAACTAAGGCCGGAATGACCTGTGCAGTACACAAAAGTCACATTCAGCTCGGTCCATGGCAGTCTGCGCAGGGTCCGCAATCGTCCTCCACCTGATCGATCTACCTTCACCTGATCGATCTACTGTGCCCGCTGTGCACCTCGCCTTCTTGTTCCCGTCGGATCGTTGTCGAGAATTATTTTCACCGGATTACTGTCCGACATTCTGGCTACGTGCCCGACCCACCGCAGTCTTCCGATTTTCGTGGTGTGAACGATGGATGGTCAACAGCTGATGCAACTCGTGGTTCATTCGCCTCCTCCACGTACCGTCCGTCAGGGCCCTCCTTAGCCATGCGGTAAGACGCGCGACTACAATGCAAGACCATGCTGAGGGTGGCTCGGTTCGATTCCCGGTGCCGGTCTAGGCAATTTTCGGATTGGAGATTGTCTCGACTTCCCTGGGCATAAAAGTAACATCGTATTAGCCTTATGATATATGAATGCAGAAATGGTAACCTGGCTTAGAAACCTCGCAGTTAATAACTGTGGAAGTGCTTAATGAACACTTATGTTGCGAGACGGCTTTGTCCCAGTGTGGGGATGTAATTCCAATAAGAAGAAGAAGAAGAACGTACCGTCCGCCATCTGCACCCCACCATAGATAGTACGCAGCACTTTCTACCGGTCTAATGAGCGTTTCGCGGATAGTCAGTTTGGTACCGCGGCGAACTCTATTCGATCGGAGCGTTTTGCAGAGTCCAAAGTACGTACGATTTCCTCTCATGATGCGTCTCCGAATTTCTCTGCTGGTATCGTTATCGGCGGCAGGGCAGCAGGGACTATGTCCAAGGGCTTGACGATCCCTCCCCAGGCCATCTGCGAGTTGTGGGGCTTGCCTAGTATGTGGTGGGGTTTGACAGTGGGCAATGTTAAACCTCTATAAAAAGCTGCATGTATCCGCAAGTAGGCCCCACCAAAGCGACCGTGTGCCGCTCAAAGCGCACAAGCCCAAGTCCTGGTGTTAGGTGGGACGCTAAACAGCCCTGACACGACGGCCCTCCGACGAGACAGGAGGTTTGCGCAGGCCCAATAAGCCGCCTAGAAAACCAATCATTACGAACAATATAAGAGATAATGCGACTCGATATAATCGGCAAAGACCTAGGCGACGAATACAGGATCACGATTGGAAGCTTGGAACATGGAATTGCTAGGTTTCGCAGGTTGCGACAGGATGATCTACGATGAATTACATCCCCGCAACTTCGACGTCGTGGCGCTGCAGGGGATTTGCTGGACAGGACAGAAAGTGTGGAAAAGCGGGCATCGAGCGACTACCTTCTACCAAAGCTGTGGCACCACCAACGAGCTGGGAACCGGCTTCATAGTGCTGGGTAAGATGCGCCAACGCGTGATTGGGTGGCAGCCAATCAACGCAAGGATGTGCAAGCTGATGATTAAAGGCCGTTTCTTCAACTATTGCATCATCAACGTGCACTGCCCACACGAAGGGAGACCCGACGACGAGAAAGAAGCGTTCTACGCACAGCTGGAGCAGACATACGATGGATGCCCACTGCGGGACGTTAAAAACGTCATCAGTGACATGAACGCACAGGTAGGAAGGGAGGAAATGTATAGACCGGTCATCGGACCGGATAGTCTGCACACCGTATCGAATGACAACGGCCAACGATGCATAAACTTCGCAGCCTCCCGCGGAATGGTAGTCCGAAGCACCTTCTTTCCCCGCAAAAATATCCACAAGGCCACATGGAAATCACCTAACCAAGAAACGGAAAACCAAATCGATCACGTTCTAATCGACGGTAAATTCTTCTCCGACATCACGAACGTCCGCACTTACCGCAGTGCGAATATTGAATCCGACCACTACCTCGTTGCAGTATGCCTGCGCTCAAAACTCTCGACGGTGTACAACACGCGTCGAAGTCGGACGCCGCGGCTTAATATCGGGCGGCTACGAGACGGTAGACTAGCCCAAGAATACGCGCAGCAGCTGGAAGTGGCACTCCCAACGGAAGAGCAGCTAGGCGCAGCGTCTCTTGAAGATGGCTGGAGAGATATTCGATCCGCCATTGGTAGCACCGCAACCGCTGCACTTGGCACGGTGCCCCCGGATCAGAGAAACGACTGGTATGACGGCGAATGTGAGCAGTTAGTGGAAGAGAAGAATGCAGCATGGGCGAGATTGCTGCAACACCGCACGAGGGCGAACGAGGCACGATATAAACAGGCGCGGAACAGACAAAACTCGATTTTCCGGAGGAAAAGCGCCAGCAGGAAGATCGAGACCATGAAGAAACGGAGCAACTGTACCGCGCTAATAACACACGAAAGTTCTATGAGAAGTTAAACCGTTCACGTAAGAGCCACGTGCCACAGCCTGATATGTGTAAGGACATAAACGGGAACCTTCTTACGAACGAGCGTGAGGTGATCCAAAGGTAGCGGCAGCACTACGAAGAACACCTGAATGGCGATGTGGCAGACGAAGATGGCGGTATGGTGATGGACCTGGGAGAACGCGCGCAGGACATAATCTTCCCGGCTCCGGATCTCCAGGAAATCCAGAAGGAGATTGGCCGGTTGAAGAACAACAAAGCCCCTGGGGTTGACCAACTACCAGGAGAGCTATTTAAACACGGTGGTGAGGCACTGACTAGAGCGCTGCACTGGGTCATTACCAAGATTTGGGAGGAGGAAGTTTTGCCGCAGGAGTGGATGGAAGGTGTCGTGTGTCCCATCTACAAAAAGGGCGATAAGCTGGATTGTAGCAACTACCGCGCAATCACATTGCTGAACGCCGCCTACAAGGTACTCTCCCAAATTTTATGCCGTCGACTAGCACCAACTGCAAGGGAGTTCGTGGGGCAGTACCAGGCGGGTTTATGGGCGAACGCTCCACCACGGACCAGGTGTTCGCCATTCGCCAAGTACTGCAGAAATGCCGCGAATACAACGTGCCCACACATCATCTATTCATCGACTTCAAAGCCGCATATGATACAATCGATCGGGACCAGCTATGGCAGCTAATGCACGAACACGGTTTTCCGGATAAACTGATACGGTTGATCAAGGCGACGATGGATCGGGTGATGTGCGTAGTTCGAGTTTCAGGGCATTCTTGAGTCCTTCGAAACCCGCAGAGGGTTACGGCAAGGTGATGGTCTTTCGTGTTTGCTATTCAACATCGCTTTGGAAGGGTAATACGAAGAGCAGGGATTAACACGAGTGGTACAATTTTCAATAAGTCCGTCCAGCTATTTGGTTTCGCCGACGACATAGATATTATGGCACGTAACTTTGAGAAGATGGAGGAAGCCTACATCAGACTGAAGAGGGAAGCTAAGCGGATCGGACTAGTCATCAACACGTCGAAGACGAAGTACATGATAGGAAGAGGTTCAAGAGAAGACAATGTGAGCCACCCACCGCGAGTTTGCATCGGTGGTGACGAAATCGAAGTGGTAGAAGAATTTGTGTACTTGGGCTGACTGGTGACTGCCGAAAATGACACCAGCAGAGAAATTCGGAGGCGCATAGTGGCTGGAAATCGTACGTACTTTGGACTCCGCAAGACGCTCCGATCGAATAGAGTTCGCCGCCGTACCAAACTGACAATCTACAAAACGCTCATTAGACCGGTAGTCCTCTACGGACACGAGACCTGGACGATGCTCGTGGAGGACCAACGCGCACTTGGAGTTTTCGAAAGGAAAGTGCTGCGTACCATCTATGGTGGGGTGCAGATGGCGGACGGTACGTGGAGGAGGCGAATGAACCACGAATTGCATCAGCTGTTGGGAGAACCATCCATCGTTCACACCGCGAAAATCGGACGACTGCGATGGGCCGGGCACGTAGCCAGAATGTCGGACAGTAACCCGGTGAAAATGGTTCTCGAAAACGATCCGACGGGCACAAGAAGGCGAGGTGCGCAGCGGGCAAGGTGGATCGATCAGGTGGAAGATGACTTGCGGACCCTCCGTAGACTGCGTGATTGGCGACGTGTAGCCATGGACCGAGCCGAATGGAGGAGACTCTTATATACCGCACAGGCCACTTCGGCCTTAGTCTGAATAAATAAATAATAAATAATAATCGTTATCGGCGGTCACCAGTGAGCCCAAGTACACGAATTATTCAACCACCTCGATTTCGTCATTATCAATACAAACTCGTGGTGGGTGGCTTACATTGCCCTCTCTTGAGCTTCTTCCTATCATGTACTTCGTCTTTGACGTGTTGATGACTAGTCCAATCCATTTAGCTTCGCTTTTCAGTCTGATGTAAGCTTCCTCCATCCTCTCAAGTTACGTGCCATCAGGGTTCGGATTTCTCACTCACTCACGCGACAACTGATCACTCCACCATGCATTTTATCCGGATAAATTACAGTGCGATAAACTCCGGCACAAGCGATGGTGCGAAAAATTGTTATCCTTCTTCCCATGTTTCGCGAAAATCAAATGCCGCTTGCTTTGCCTCGCCAAGCTGATTGAATCTGACGATGCGCCACGATAAGCAGAAGGTTCAATACAGCAGTTTTTCCTTTCGCTTTCAATCAATTCATGTGGTGGCGTGGGTTTAGTGGGCGCTCTGAACATTTTAAAATTGTTTTGGGTTCGAATCCCGTTGCGGTCCTAATTTTTTGTAAATATGCTTGTAAAATTTATCTGATGAGGCGACGAGAAGGAAAATTTGTGGATTAAAATTAAATTATCCGGCGAGCAGCCGCTCACGAATTTATCACCCGCCATTCTATCCGGATAAAAATGTTGTGTGAGAATACTTCCTCACAGGGGGACCATGAAAAATCACACTCCGCTAAATGGATTAATCGTAGGTTTTCATTCACATGAGTGAGAATTCCGAAGCCTGCGTGCCATAATATCAATGTCGTCGGCGAAACCAAATAACTGGACGGACTTCGTGAAAATCGTACCACTCGTGTCAATCCCTGCCCTTCGTATTACTCCCTCCAAAGCGATGTTGAATAGCAGACACGAAAGACCATCACATTGCCGTAACCCTCTGCGCGTTTCGAAGGGACTCGAGAATGACCCTGAAACGCAAATCACCCGATCCATCATCGCTTCAATCAATCGTATCAGTTTATCCGGAAATCCGTTTTCGTGCATTAGCTGCTATAGCTGGTCCCGATCGATTGTATCATATGCGGCTTTGAAGTCGATAAATCGATGATGTGAGGGCCCGTTGTATTCGCGGCATATCTGCAATACCTGACGTATAGCGAACACCTGATCTGTGGTAGAACGATCACCCATGAATCCCGCCTGGTATACTGCCCCACAACGGCACGGCAAATGCTGGATAAAGCGTAGCATTGGTACTTCGCGTACCTGATGGAATAAAATAAACCCCATCTCGCGGTTTTTAGCCTCTTACCCAGAACTCATATCCCTATAGGCAAAGGCAGATAACTGAAATGATATCAAACTGATAACACGATTAGTTATCCTTATTATCATTTTGATATTTAGTTATCAATCATGTGATTAACTGATATGTAACTGAATAATAACAAATTTTATTATCAATACAAATTTTCTTCTAAATTTCGCGTCGTTCAGAAATGGGGCTAAGCATTCTACCTTTGCCAACATACTACTTCTGTTAGATGTAGCCGGCCTATGCTATGAATATTGTGACAAGAACTGTTTCCAAACACTGAACAGAAATTTTCGTCTAAACAGAGAGTGATTTTCCCCGTTACCCTCGATATCTATTGATATGTTTATTACTCTGTCAACAAAGGAATTTACACAAGAGTTGAAATTTTCTTATTTGTTTTATGCTATGCTTATTAACTTTACTTTCATTTCAGGTGTCGTTGAATAATGAAATATGTATCTGAGAACCAATTAGGCGTTGTAGTTTATTAAGTACTTAAAATGGCCTTGCAGCTCCCGGAACATATGATCCAAGGGCATGTGCTCATTCAGGAACGGTGAATAATCTTGACTAACCGCCAAGCTAACCGCAACATAATTCATCTTGGGATCCACAGTGCTTATATATATTGAGAAGCGGAAATTTTAACTGGAAATGTCGGATAATCAAGAAATTGCAACGATCTGGTCTGTTGTGGAGAAAACAATCATGCTCGCACTTTAGTCGATCTAGCAATGGGCTCAGCTATTGACAGTTTAAACCTAGGTTTGGACGCAAAAGACAAACCAGAGTTAGATCATCTGCAGCCAAACCTTCAATAGTCGATGTTGAAAGTACGGTCGACGCATGGGATGTGAAATAGAAAATCCTTTGGAAGGTGTTTTGTCACAGTAACCCAAAAAATATGTTTTAACTAGTCGACCCGGCAAATGTGGCAGACATTGTAGGTTAAAATGCACTTTGTGGACTCGGTACCCATACGAATCCTAATTTTAGTTTTCCACAAATTACTCAACCTTACTCGTGATTTTCGCATGAGCAAATATCATATAAACCCGCCGGAAACGATAAAAACATATCTGCGGAAGGAATTAAGTCATAGAACATTGACTGAACTGATAGATTTGAATTTATATAAATAAAAACTACTTGAGGTGGATTTGACTAGCGAGAGGATTCACTCATGGCCGGATTGAGGAAGAGGGGGGAGGGGGGCTTTGAGTCATGGCCCAGGGCCCTCACATAACCGTATGTACCAAAATCAACCTTTTTCGTACATTTAGGAGCTCCCGAAAACTGTCGACCCCGACCCTGGATTCGCCAAATGGCAAAATTTTTCACGGATTAATTCTTGCTGGGATCACCAGTGTTGCTGTTTATATATGCATATGAAAACATGGAACGTTTCACTGCGAATTACAAGGTTGTGGTTTAGTTAGAATAAAACTAGAACCGAAATCGATCTACAGCATGGTACTGCTAGTAACCTAATGATTGATAATTACTAAACTAACCTAAGCCTATTATTTGGCCTATTATGTATAAACTATAGATAGTGGAATATATAGATGAGCGAAGATAAATCCTCTGTCTCCAAACGAACTGTCAAACGTGTCTCCAAACGAGCATGACGTCACGATTTCAATAGAAACGTTGAGGGCTGTGACGTCATATGCGCGTGTGCACGGGCAAAAAAATCGACACAGCCATGCTTTCGCTCATCTATAGATTCTACTATCTATAGTATAAACCTATTATACTGGAAAAATCAATAAAATCAATAAAAATACGATAAACCGTATTTATTCTAATTGATTGCTGGTTCGCTATTTAGAATTAAATTCGGTTATCATTTTTGTTGTATTGACTGGTAATTCAACCAAAATGATAACAATTCTAGTTATCAATATAACTGGATAATAAAGTTTGTTATTAATAAGTTATTCTGTTCTCAACTCTGTACAGCTGACTGTTATTTACATAAAATGGTCATATGGCATCATGATTTGATTATAAATAGTTTTCAGTAAATGCAAGATTGTGGAAAGCGTATTGCTCTTCTCTTCTGCTCCTCAAGAAAGCGTAATTGGGTGAGTACCTAGAGACGACGCTGTGCAATCACTCGATTCGAGTTCGAATCCGAGTGAATGGCAACATTTTTTTCAATGCGTAACGAAGTCGGCAAAGAAGATTCAACTATTTTGGTCGATAAAACAGTGATGGCTGATAACTAAATAATAACTAAATTAGTTATTTGAGTAAATAACATGTATAACAAAATGTGTTATCAATTTGGTATCAGTGATAACTTAATTTGTTTTCATGTAGTTATTTCACGAATAAAATTCTGGTATCATTTTTGTTATGTTGGCTGTTAAGTCAGCCAAAATGATAACAAGTTCAGTTATCAATATGTCCGATAACCGGATAACAGAATTTGTTATCAATTAGTTATTTATTTGTGCTCGGGAGGGGGGAGAGGTTTGCTCCTCTCCGGAGGTGCAAATCTTACTGAGCGTCTGTTCTCCATGTTAGGGGCGGCTGATCATCGTCCGAGTGCCAGCGAGGGACTCTAAACTAAACTGTGCACACCATGTTGCATCGTGTCAGCATCGAGAAGACAGCCCCTTCAACGCGATGTAGGTATCGCAATCCTGGTAAGGTAGCCTACCGAAGATTCTACAGTTATCAAGAAAGGCAAAAATAGAGCAAACGGATTGGTTCAACGGCAACAGACCCGAAAACGAATAAAGGACAACGATTGGAAAGTCGGATCTTGGAACGTTCAAAGTTCTCTTTAAATGAAGCACAAGAAGCGTGTTATCCGGTGGAAGCCGATAAGCGATCGCATTTGCGTGATGAGAATGAAGGGCAAATTCTTCAACTATAGCCTGATCAGCACCTATGCCCCAACGAACGATAAGCCTGATGACGTGAAGGATGAGTTCTATGAGAGTTGAATGAGTTTCTGAACAGTATCACCAGAAGCTGGACGAGCGGATAGGACATGCCACCGGATCTGGCGACGTCAACAGATTGTGTGACCATATCCACGAAGCTGTGACTACAACAGGGCAGGAAATGTTGGGCACTGCACAACGACGCCAACGAAATGGTTGGTTTGATGAGGAGTGACAGACGAGAAAAATGTTGCTAGGAGTCGAATGCTAGTGGCTCGTACCTGTTGCAACAGAGAGCGGTACAGTGTAGCAAGGGCAGAAGAGAAACGAATCCACCGCAGAAAAAAGGCAACACGTAGAGAGTGTGATAGCTGAAGCGCAGGAGAACATGGATAAAAACGATATGCGGAGGTTTTACGCAACTGTCAATGGCGCGCGGCACAAGACTGCGCCAGTGCCCGCTATGTGCAATGACCGAGAGGGGAAATTGCCGACAGACAAGACTATGGTGGCAGCCAGGTGGAAGGAGCACTTCAAAGATTTGTTGAAGTTGAACGGTGAAAATGAAGGTGTATTAAGGAGGAGGATGGACATAGTCGGCGTTAGGAGATCTGGCGTGCAGAGGAAAGGGACTATCATCACACCGTCGCATATGCTCTTGGGTTTTGCGGACGGGATCGATCTTATTGGAATCGATCGCAGAGCAGTAGTGGAGGATTTTGTCCCACTGAAGAGGGAGACGGCGAGGATAGGCTTAACAGGTAGATATAGGGGAAGACCTAGTGGTGTTGGTGCAGAGGTAGTGCTTGATGGGGATGTGTTTGAAGTTGTTGAAGAATTTGTTTACCTTGGAACGCTTGTGACATGTGACAATGACGTTTCCTGTGAAGTTAAAAGACGTATTGCTGCTGCTACGGATTACATAACCAGCTTAGGTCCCGCAACATGCAGACGGAAACGAAATATTCTCTATACAAAACTCTGATTCTACCGGTGGCCCTTTATGGACATGAAGCATGGACATTAAAAGAGACGGACCGGAGAGCTTCCGGGGTTTTCGAGCGAAGATTGCTGCGTACAATACTCGAAGGGGAACTAGAAAATGGTGTGTGGCGCAGACGCATGAATCATGAGCTGCATACAAAGTATACAAAGAAGAAAATATTGTTAATCGTATAAAACACGCCAAACTTCAGTGGGCTGGTCACTTAATGTGAATGTCGGAAGAAAGAATAGCGAAAACAATATTCAACAGAGAACCAGATAGGGGCCGGCGACTTCGTGGAAGGCCACGAACACGCTGGCTGCACGCGGTGGAATCAGACCTGAGAACCTTGAACGTTCGGGGAAACTGGAGGAACATCGCCCAAGACCAACGATTATGGAGCTCCACAATACGCCAGGCATAGGTGTATCGACGATGTAGCCAACCAGGTATCCAGGTAAGTACTGCCCCACAAACTCTCTTGCAATTAGTGTTAGTCGGCGGCATTAAATTTTGGAGAGTAGACCCAAATCGCACCAAGCACCAAAAAAAAAACAATTTTCTCGCACCATTTTTTGCGTAGCAGATCTGAACTGAGCTGAGCTGAACAAATGTCTGTCTATTCGTGCGCCCACAGAGACAGACATCACCTCAATTCGTCGAGCTGAGTCGATTGGGTCTCCGGGCATTATATAAAAAGTTTGTTTTTGGAGCGAACGTATAGCCTTTTGGTACACTTGGTACGATAAAGGCTAAAATATGAAAATAAATTAGAGAACGCGACGCAAAAATTTTCCGCGCGTCATTTTTTCAATCAAGTGTAAAATTTGGGATTTCACGACATTATCCGGCGTTAGGTTGCGGCTCGCTTTTTTCACCCCTATCAAAAATTGAAGACTTCGAAACGACAACGGTGAAAATTACCACTCGAGTGAAGAAGACTTATCATTCTCTTCATCATCTGAACAGGATTAAGAACAAAACCACTGACGAAACTGAATCGAACAAGTCCCATCAGGGTGCATATTAATTTTAAATGGCATACTGATGTCATTATGTTTGATACTACCTTCCGTCTTCTCACCTCATCTTTGCAGGATTCAAGTATTTATATTTCAATTGAACCAAAATTTTATCAAAAATATTCGTCGAAGGGGGTCTTCAGTAGCCTTGCGAGCAAAGGCGTAGGATTGCCATGTGGACCAACAAAGACCCAACATTTTTCAAAATGTTCGAGTTAATTTATTAATTTGTAAATATTCAAGTAGTAATAAGAATTAAATGTAGTAATCAATAAAATTGAAGAAAAAATAAAAAAATGCGTTAAAGTTATTGTTCTTTGAATGTGGGTTTATCCGAAATCTCGCTTATGAAACTATCTACCGAGCTTCATCATTTGGAATCAAAATGTTTATCTGATAAAAAAAAATCGACCTCCATTTTTTTTTTGGGAACCCAATTTAAATCTTTACATTTATTGATTTATTTTCTTGGTGAACGAAACGCTCTTTTATGTTTCAGATTTTACAGTTCAGACAAATTTACAATAGTCCATCAAACATCACAATTTTGTAAATCTGGTCATTTGTGTGTAATATTGATAAAAAAAAATCTAGGAAAATATACGCTTTTTTTCAGGGATTTTTTTTCAGATGATGGAATTTTTTGTCATCGAATTTTAACACCGGACGATACGCAAACGTTTTCGTAGCCAAAAATATCCCCCCATGCAAAATTTGAGCACAAATCGGACATGATTTAGGGGTGCTCAAATTTAATCAAAAAATCAAAACTTTTTTTTCTCACAAGCGGGAAAAAATGTTTTTGTTTTTTGATGCCAAAAGACTCAAAAAATGCATGAAGCTTTGAGAACTGGGACTTTGGGACTTCGAAAAAATTCTTATATTAGCGAAAACAATTTTTCGTCAAATTTAAAAACTGGAAGTTTCGCAAACATTTCCTAAGCCCTAAAATATGCCCCTATGCAAAATTTGAGATCCATCGGACATGACTTAGGGGTTCTCAAAATTCTGCTATCAAAATTTTGAATTTTGAACTTTGATGATTTTTAGGCACCCCTGAATCATGTCCGATTGAGCTCAAATTTTGCATGGGGTCATCTTTTGGGGTAATGAAACTTGTGAGCAATGTCGATTTTTGAAATTCGAAAATGTCATTTTCATTGGCACCCTATTGGCGCTTTGGTGTTGCATGAAGAAGAAGAAGCAGAAAGATGATAATCGAAAAAATCTCAACGGGAAACCATACGGAGAAGTTTTTAAAACTCTTCTCAAAAATTCTAAAAGCAATTTAATTAAAAACGGTAAGCAGTATGGGGTTGGACTTTTCTTCTACTGTATAATAAACACAATATTTCTATTCGAAATTTTATTTTCTAATATTACACTTAAAACACAGTATAAGAAAAGTCCAACCCCGTACTGCTTACCGTTTTTAATTAAATTGCTTTTAGAATTTTTGAGAAGAGTTTTAAAAACTTCTCCGTATGGTTTCCCATGGAAATGTTTTCGATTATCATCTTTCTGCTTCTTCTTCTTCGTGCAACATCAAAGCGCCAATTGTATATGATTTTTTTTATTCCTTTCTTTATTTGTTAGGCACTCTGTGTTACTTAACAGCTACTGTGCCGAGATCTACTGTGGTATTCTGCTGAACAGAATCCACACAGAATCTATTTTTAGATTTCCATTACCATTATTGTTGTCGTTGCCAGTCCATCTCATCGTGAGTCCATTGTGTCCGTTTGTCCATGTCGTGCATCCAATGTTCGTTGCATTGTTCAGTTGCCATTAAGCCGGGTCCGTTGGAGGAATGCCTCCGAGAAGAACAAGTTGTCAGTCGTCATCAGGCAACCGTGACGGTAAGACGCGTTCCCCAATACGCTACCGCATGGGCTGCGCATCCGGCGACTGACGAGGGTTTGGTGGAGGGGCTGGGAATCGAACCCATGACCATTCGCTTGTAAGGCGAACGTGTAGCCAACTACGCTACGGGACCCCCTGTATTGTATATGATGTGACATAAGATGCTAAAGTGGATACCATATAGGTACTTTCCACTTTAGCATCGTTGCATCATATACGATTTTGTGTTGACTGGAACCAGGGCACTCAATTGAAGCGATTTGGATAGGAAGAGTGGGATTGCCAACTTCCTATTGTTAACATTTCGTGGATTTCGGAGACGAGCCAGCCTAGGGCTGAAAGTCTCCTTAATAAAAAAATAAAAACATTTCGTGGATTTTGCCAACCGGGCTTTTCTCCCCATCTATTGGATCAATCTGGGGAACGTAGGCCTAATTATATTATTGATATAGGAACTTTTTTTATGGATGGATATTCTCTACTCATCCCGTGAATTTTGCATCCGCCTATTTGCTTATGGATCCACCCCACCCATTTTTGGCCCTTTATACAGGAGTTTGATGAAATACAACAATAATATAAACAGGAACAAATCGTTTGTCAGATATGACCACTGCTATTGGCTGGTGCCTTGCTATAATCATCTTCATCATCATCATTGGGGGCCATACACTTATTACGTAAGCACTTAAGGAGGGAGGGTGGGTCTGTCATTTTCTCACGTTCAATAAAAACAAAAATTATTTTGTTTGGGAAAAATCTTACATAGTTGAAAAACCCAGAAAAAATGCTAAGCATTCTAAGTAATTGAAACAGTGACCCATTCTCACCCCATTTGGCCCATTGTCACCCCGACGACAGTACTCTAAATAATTATTCCCACATTCTTTAATCGAATTTTGTGATTTCATTTCCAACCTAACGTTTATCTTTCAAGGAGTTAAACAACCTGACTTCCTGTATGTTATTTACGAAAGCACCCAATTGTTGGATTTAAAGTCAGGGGCTATGCATATACCACGTGGCCATGTTTTGACAGTATTAGATTCCCGCTCCCCCAGTAGTGTGGACAATTACTAAAACAAATTTTAAAAAAATGTTTGAGCCGTGGACATTTGCCACACCCTATGGTATATGGACATCCCCTTATATTATTTGGCAGTACTCTCTTTGGTATCTACTTGATGATACAAACGATTCAATTCAACCGAACCATAACAACAATTACCTGCCAGTCCTGCCAGCGGCAGAGTTCGGTCCCACCGTCCCTGTGCCTGGATGATCGCCGCAACACTCAGCATTGGTTTGTCTTTCTTCAGCATTCTTCTCCCCGACTAGGATAGTAGTGGATGCCGAATGCGTAATCAACGGACGCAGAAAGGCCGCTCCTCCGTACCGAACGAACGGGGGCGCCACACAGATACCACTAATGCACTGGATGACTCAGATGATTCAGCGCTGTTCGAGAACGATCGACTACATATGAAGGTGCTTTGCCGAAATCTGCGCTGAGGAACAATGTTGCTTTTGAAGCGCACCCTTTACGTTTCGTAGCTTCTCCCGCACTGAACTTTGTTATTCACTTGCTCGATAGAAATAACACACTCGCACTGTTCTTCATTCATTGATGACGGTGACGCGCGTCGATTACTTGGCCCCATCAAGCACCATGGAATTCAACTGCTTTTTGTTTGGTATCCCTGAGGTCGGAACAATTTTCTATGGTATTGTTTAGGAAAATCAGCGTGATCGTTAGACTCGATCAAAAAATAATTTAGGACTGAATCGGTTAAAGCACTGAATTTTTCACTGGAACAGATTTCACTGTCGCTGTTCAGTGGTGGCTTTGAATCTCGTAGTCGTGGACCGAAATCGGATTCAGTTCGAATAATCGAATGCACAAATTGCACTGATCCAGGGATTCAATACAGTATAGGACCTTAAGCGATTTTGAAGCAAATGCGACAGAATTAATTAAAGATATAACCAGATAAAATTGTTTAATTAAGATGCATCTAAATAGCATAGTTCATTTCGACAAAATTTGAAATCAGCACTCCAATAACTTCCTAATTACATGAGATAAGATCTAAATCTCTTAATAAATGTTTCAGGAATAATATTTAGAGTAAAAATAAGTTTTACTGAACTTGGTTAGTGAATTTATATACTTCACATAAATATGATGCTAAAAATTGGCATCTATCAGGAGAGTGGACGATAAGCACTGGGCACACAATGAAGCCGCGATGCGAGACTGCACTTTGCAGACAACCTTCGGGATGCGGAACAAAAAAAATAAACAACACACAGATGAGTGTACAGAAATGCACCAGCAGCACTGCACACACAGCTACTCCCGGAATTGGGTTAACTGATGTGGTGACCCTGAGACGAACGACGACGCTTGTTCGTTTGCTTGTTGGCCAATATGGACGGCTGGTGGGCATACTGAACTAATTAACACCGGAACTGGAACGTATTGAGAGCAGCAGCCATCGGTACTGCACCGGCTATATTCTGCACTCTGGAGTACATTACAGGCCGATAAGGAATGACAACATAGTCGAGCTCTTTGCCCGTATCCCGTACTCTTCATGGCAGTGCAGATTGCAGTTTGTACAAGAGTTAAGCGATTCCCCCCAGATGGGTATTTTATTATCAGTAGCTTCGCCGGGTTTTGCAATGTTATAAAGAGGCGGGCGATGATTAAGCTCGGAGTGATAAGAGCCACAAATGCAGCAGAAAAATGGGTCGATCGTGCATTATCCAGATCTAAGAGAGCTGCAACACGAGAATATTTTGTTTATGGCACTTAATGAATGACCTAATTTATTTAGTCTTCCTGTTTGGTTTTGGTGTGGACTGATTATTAATGATGGCTCTAATATTTAAACAGATTTATCGAATATTGGAGTCAGGATTACATTAATGCTTTACAAACCTTCACAATTTCGAATAGATCCTGAGTTTTAATTACAGTGAACTATACGTAACTCGATATTTTCCTTACTCGATAAAATTCAAAGTCCCTTGAATCTAGCATACTGCGCTCCCTCCGTAAGTCAATTTCTCCCTTACGAAGTAATTTTCCAATGCATTTTCACCTGATGTTGTCAGAAACAGAACATGCACGATATAGTTAGAAGTGAAAAGTGATAAGCGAGAAGTGAGAAATAAGAAGTTAGAAGTAAGAAATGAGAAGTGAGAAGGGAAAAGTTAAAAGTGAGAAATTCTAAGTGAGCAGGGCGAAGAAAGGAGTGAGAAACAAGTGATGGGAAGTGAAAAATACATTAGACATTAGACATTCGAAGTACGAGGTGATTAATGAGAAGTGAAAAGTATGAAGGGAGAAGTGAGAAGTGAAAAGTTAGAAGTTAGAAGTGAAATGTTATAAGTGAGAATTGAGAAATCAGCAGTGATGTATAAGAAATTATAAATGAGAAGTGAGATGTGAGATGTGCAAAGCGAGAAATGGAATGTTAAAAGAGAGAAGTAAGAAATTCGAAATGAAAAGTAAAGAGTAAGAAATGAAATGTTAAAAGTGAGAAGTAAGAAATTCGAAATGAAAAGTGAAAGGTGAGAAATGAGAAGAGTGAGATGCGAAGTATGAAGTGAGTAGTGGGAAGTGAGAAATGAGAGATGAGTAGTGAGAAGTTAGAACTTCGAAGCGAATAGTGAGAAGTGAAAAGTGAGGAATGAGGAATGAAAAGTCAGATGTGGGATATAACTATGTCAAAAATAGGCCTATCAATAAAATGATGTTCTGTTATAATAGCTATTGTGGATCAGTCGACATAACAATGAATAGGAATGCGCTAAAAAAAACTTCCTTTTCTAGATTCTAGGTAGGGTGAGACGGTATAATGCGCCCCACCTGGCCAAGACGCCTCCTTTGATTTCTTCGAAAACAAAGCGAGAAACACCATTTTTCTGTGGGGACTGCCTATCCGATTCTGTTTTTTCGCACTTGTATACAAGTTTGATAAATTTGTTATCATGGCTTGTTATGATACGGAACAGTTTTTGCCTTCCTTTTATCGTTGTTCGTTATCTATTGAGAGGGATTTCTGCAAACCCTGGTTGGTACCCTCAAATATTTGTAAAACCATCCTACTATGTGAATGTGGAAGTATTTTTTTATTACATAATGAAAATAATAGCAAAATACAAAAAGTTACAGTTTTGATGTAACTTTTAATGTTTGTTTGCTCAACATTCTGGAGCGATGCTGGCATACTGTCCGCAAAACTTGTACTGGAACACTCAGTTGGGCAACAAAATAACTTTTCTCAGTGGGTAAAATGATATAAAGTTGTTTCTATCTTCAAAAATGTAACGGAAATGGACTTATGATGGTTTTTTAATGTCAAACACTTAAAGATTTGTAACTTTTTACTATGGGATAGACAAGATACTAAATAAGGGCTATGAAACGTCTTTGGTAACGGTGGGGCGTATTGCCCAGGCACTTTTTGAAATCCTTTTTTTTCACGAATTTTCAAAAAAAGCTTTTATTACGTGTTCTCAGTAATATTTTTATATGACTACTCACGGGCAATGCATTTGCGAGTTTTTTGACTACCCAATAAACCAAAGTTTGCATAAATTGCGTTGGAAAGTAAAAAGTTATCAAAGGTATTGCCTTATGACACGATCCACGCACTTCTACGCCAAGGGACCAAAATTTCAAATAAAAAATTAGGGTCCAACCTTTGCAGAACAGGAAAACATATTTATTAAATTACAGGAAAAATAATCGTTTCACTGAAATTTGTTTTAGGAACATATTTTAATAACCAATTAAAGTAGTAAATTTTTATGTGTGAGGAAAAGGTTTTTCACTCATATTATTAAAAATATAGCCGTCGCATCTATTTGGGATCAAATATATTGGTGTTTACATGATTAAGTAGTCTTTATAATGGCCTTTTAGTGTGCTAATTAAATCACCAAGATTTTTTTTTTTTCATTAGATATTTGTACTTTTCAAACAGTGACATTGTGATGGTGTCGCGTTACGAAAATAGTCGCATAATTGTTATTATACAAAAAGCACATACAATAGAAAAGTAACATTTTGGATTCTCTTAGTACTCGTCAAAAGCTTCCTTTTCATGTATTAAGATCCAAAATCGGAGCACTTTTCATTAAGTTACACTAGGTACAAAAATATGGTGTCGTGTTACGCGAGTTTAAAGTGCTTCTAAAATAATGGATAAATGGATTACCATTTATGTGTACATTATCACAATGGCTCAGCAATTGAGAAATAAGTTTTCTTTTAATATATTAGGGCTTATACACGAATCTCGTAACACCATTGAGGGTGGACCCCGTTCCCCGTATAATTGCGTAACGGTTCATACAAAATTTTTGAGCTTCCATGCAAAAACGTTGCAATGTGGTGGAAAATAGCGAATTCTAGTAGCCGAGCATAAATTACTCAAGTTAAATTTAAACAATTTCAATTAGTCCTTCTCTCTTCGTTTGGGGTGATTCAAATATGTCGTGCAATACTTTTTGAGAATTATAAACCCCCTCAACTCCCGTCTGTCACGCTTTTTTAATGTTTACTGTCTCAAAATCTTGGACTCCCTCCCCCTAGAACTGTGGTCGTATGTACTGATATGCGTATACGTAGTAAATAGATTCCTCACGAACACATTCCAATCTGTTCTGTTTTCTTTCTACCATTTGACGGAGTTTTTTTTCCTTACGTTGGTCACCGGCAAAACATAATGAATAGCACTATAAAAGAAAATTCAGCACCTAAGTCTGCCGCGGAAAGAATGAGGGCCTATCGAAAGAGGCTAAAGCAGCAGTTGAGTGATAAATTGAAAAAAACGCAACAGAATGCTGTGTCAAGAAGAAATCAAAGGGCAAAAATTACCGCCACCCAAAAAGCGCTTTTAAACTACAAAAGACGCCAGAAGCGTATGGACACATCTTTGCAAAGTGAAATTGAACCTCCTGGTTCTTCTAGATATGTCCTGAAAAACCCATATTCTACTGCGAGTACTGCAGGTAAAAATTATCATATGTGTTTGTTTGACATTATCCATAATGCATTTACAATGGTTTTAACAGGAAAGGCACTCACTAAGGCTCTTCGTGGTTTACCAGAAAATTAAATTTACCGCAAATATATTTGGCAGCGCATTGGTCTGGATAGTGGATATTTGAAACCAAGTGACACACAATTCGATGAAAGGCGTAGTTTGACCGAAAAGCAAAGTTTTATTGCAAAAGAAAAAAATGATCTGGCGACCACAGTTGAAGAATTTTTCTCTCGGCGTGATATAGTCTTCACAACTCGGGGTATGAGCCGGCGAGATTTTGTAGTACTTACTGACGACGAAGGTAATAAGTCAAAAATGACGAAAGTCTTTCTTACCATGTACCTTAAGGAGGCATACGGGGTTTTTGTTGAGGAATATCCTGACAAAAAAATTTCGTTTCAAAATTTTGCGAGCTACAACCCAAAAACGTATTTCTACTAAAGGATACTCCAAAAGAGCAGTGCCTATGTCAATTGCACGAGAATTTCCGGAAGGCTCTATCCGCGCTTGGCATAGCTTACAATAATGGGTTCTGGTCAGAGGTACTGTGTGATTCCGAAAACGGTTCTCCGTGTTGGAATCTAAAATGCCCGAATTGTAGAAATGCTAAAAAGCTAACTCACATGAAACAACAAGAAGAGATTGTAAACCGTGAGGTATGGAAAAAACTGCCTTCAAAACGAATTCAACGCGTGGAGGAATTTGTTTCTGTGCATAAAGT
The DNA here is from genome assembly GCF_024139115.2 of Armigeres subalbatus. Classification (NCBI taxonomy): domain Eukaryota; kingdom Metazoa; phylum Arthropoda; class Insecta; order Diptera; family Culicidae; genus Armigeres; species Armigeres subalbatus. The sequence goes on from NC_085141.1 coordinate 95,176,531, forward strand.
TGAGCGAGAAGTTGAAGAAATGTGGAATTCATTCGTTAATCACGTGCGTGTCAAACGTATTCAATACGACTGCTTTCGCAAGGACCAAATGGCTCCAAATGTAAGAATAATTAATATCGACTTCGCGATGAACTTTGCAGCCGAAGGACAGGAAGAGATTCAAAGTGCACTGTGGTCGCGAGCATCCATTGTGTTATTTACTGTTGCTATTCAGCTTAATCAGAAAATAAAACTTCAACTGCTTGTCTCTGATTGCAAAGCCAAAGACAAAAATTCTGTGTTCGCATATTTGAACTACATTTTTTCCAACATTGGCGATGCGACAAATAAGGCGATAAAGGATGTTATTTGGAGCGATGGACCATCATCTGAATTTAAAAACCAGTTCATGTGCACTGCTCTTAAGGCCACCGTCTCGTGGGTTTGCGCTTTGAACAATTTATATGGGAGAGTGGCGTTACGCTGATTTTAGAATAACAATTTTGACCAAACTGATTGAAATAATCGACCACCGAAACAATCACTGCATCAGGAATTTGATATTCTTTGAAATGTGTGAAAAACAATGTGAAAGTTTTTCCGGGATTTTCCAGGATACTTCGGGGACTGGTGCAAGGTGCACACATTTTAACAACCAACGACTTTTCCCGCGAATTACGCAAAATTCAAAGCGGTGACATATGTATTTTTATGTTGTAAACTATTGACACAAGTCAAAAGAATGTGTATGTTCCATTACTTGTGCAAATAAATTCAATTTTCCGGGAAAAACAACGAATTTCCCAAGTCAGGTCAATCAAAGGTTCAATACGGAATTGTGACTCCGGGGAAGGAATAAAAATTAATCAAAAAATTCAAAAAATCAGTTGGAAGTGTATAATAATGAAATCAATGAAAATCTTCCAGCATAATTACAATATCTCATAAGTTTTCCCTGGTTTTCCCGAATTCTACATGAATTAGATGGTGAAGCGTTACGAAGCGCGAAAGAGGGAAGCGAAGGAAATATAAACGTAACGTTCTGGTCTGGCTTGCCGATGGGTATGATACAAGGTCATCGGTCGGCGCGACCTATGTACGTAAACGAGGGGAGCTTCGATAATGTGAGCAAGCTGCGGTTTTGAATGTTTTCCGTATCATCATAATGATTAATTATAGCATTGAGACAGGAGAAAGCTTTATAATCAATTTTGTTATGTGGAGTAGTACTATTGCTACTCATACGAATAATGAATAGTTTTTTATTTGTTATATTTACCAAAAGACATTGCAAAAATACGAATTCTGAATTAATATTGAATGAACATTATGTTTCAGAGACCAACATTGTTATTTCGATCGAGTTGTGCTGAATTCTCACACCGGGAATATAAATGTGATAAACATTATCAGCTTCAATGAAGCATCAGCTGCCCCCTCAGCCATAATTTTGTCGTGCGAACGATTGCAGCGCAACATCCATGCAACACTCTTGCAAACCTCGACATATTTTCATTTGGGCAAAATACGATCGTGAAACATAAAATAATTCTATGTAATTAATAATACTGCCCTCAACATGAAATTTTAATAGTTTGTCGATATCCACCGGAATGCAAACATTAGATAAAATACATTAGGAATGGTACACGGCACTTAGTTCATATAAATAACACAATGATCGCAATAATTCTTACGTCGTTTCAAAAAAACTGTCCAATATTTCATCCTTTGTATGAAGATACCGACGACCGTGTTGTGTTGCATGAAATTGTTCGGTGAGGAAGGATTAGTCGTTCTGCAGACAGCTTGAAGAACGGTTGGTTGGAAACTGTTCCAGCATGTTATCATATTTCGAAAAATCCAGTATTTCAGATAATAGCATTTCAAGGAAGAAAATATTAGGATCAAAAAATTTTAGAATTTTTATTCGAAATATGCTTGGGCTTCGAAATAAAACAAATTAGACAAATAAGCGACATAAATCAAACAAGACAAATAAGTGAAATAAAACATATAAGAAAACTAAGGCAAATAAGACAAAAAAGCAGGGATGTCATTCTAGAGCCATCCAACACGAATATAATTATATCATTGTATAGACCGTAAAAATCGATGTCCGACGCCATTTTGAAATCCAAGATGGCGGACCGAAATTCAAGATGGCGGCCATATGGACCAAATATTTGGCCTGGAACCATGCAATATGGGTGTCTTTCGATCGGGCTTGATGAATAGAACTCGAAAATCGATGTCCAAAGCCATTTTGAAATCCAAGATGGCGGACCGAAATTCAAGATGGCGGCCATATGAACCAATTATTTGGCCTAAAATCATGTAATATGTGTGTCTATCGATCGGGCTAGATGAGTAGAACTCGAAAATCAATGTCCGAAGCCATTTTGAAATCCAAGATGGCGGACCGAAATTCAAGAAGGCGGCCGTATGGACCAATTAGTTGACCTGAAAACATGCAATATGGGTGTCTATGGATCGGGCTTGATGAGTAGAACTCGAAAATCGATGTCCGGAGCCATTTTGAAATCCAAGATGGCGGACCGAAATCCAAGATGGCGGCCATATGAACCAATTTATTTGGCCTGAAACCATGCAATATGGGTGTCTATCGATCGGGCTTGATGAATAGAACTCGAAAATCGATGTTCGGAGCCATTTTGAAATCCAAGATGGCGGACCGAAATCCAAGATGGCGGCCATATGAACCAATTTATTTGGCCTGGAACCATGCAATATGGGTGTCTATCGATCGGGCTTGATGAGTAGAACTCGAAAATCGATGTCCGAGGCCATTTTGAAATCCAAGATGACGGCCCGAAATCCAAGATGGCGGCCGTATGGACCAATTAGTTGACCTGAAAACATGCAATATGGGTCTCTATCGATCGGGCTTGATGAGTAGAACTCGAAAATCGATGTCCGGAGCCATTTTGAAATCCAAGATGGCAGACCGAAATTCAAGATGGCGGCCATATGGACCAATCAGTTGACCTGAAAACATGCAATATGGGTGTCTTTCGATCGGGTTTGATTATCAATCCGAGGCCATTTCAATGTCCGAGGCCATTTTGAAAATCAATGTCCGAGGCCATTTTGAAATCCAAGAAGGCGGACCGAAATTCAAGATGGCGGCCATATGAACCAATTATTTTGCCTGAAACCATGCAATATGGGTCTCTATCGATCGGGCTTGATGAATAGAACTCGAAAATCGATGTTCGGAGCCATTTTGAAATACAAGATGGCAGACCGAAATTCAAGATGGTGGCCATATGGACCAATTAGTTGACCTGAGAACATGCAATATGGGTCTCTATCGATCGGGCTTGATGAGTAGGACTCTAAAATCAATGTTTGACGCCATTTTGAAATCCAAGATGACGGACAGAAATACAAGATGCGGCCATATGAACATAATATTTGGCCTGAAACCATGCAATATGGGTCTCTATCGATCGGGCTTGATGAATAGAACTCGAAAATCGATGTTCGGAGCCATTTTGAAATACAAGATGGCAGACCGAAATTCAAGATGGTGGCCATATGGACCAATTAGTTGACCTGAGAACATGCAATATGGGTCTCTATCGATCGGGCTTGATGAGTAGGACTCTAAAATCAATGTTTGACGCCATTTTGAAATCCAAGATGACGGACAGAAATACAAGATGCGGCCATATGAACATAATATTTGGCCTGAAACCATGCAATATGGGTCTCTATCGATCGGGCTTGATGAATAGAACTCGAAAATCGATGTTCGGAGCCATTTTGAAATACAAGATGGCAGACCGAAATTCAAGATGGTGGCCATATGGACCAATTAGTTGACCTGAGAACATGCAATATGGGTCTCTATCGATCGGGCTTGATGAGTAGGACTCTAAAATCAATGTTTGACGCCATTTTGAAATCCAAGATGACGGACAGAAATACAAGATGCGGCCATATGAACATAATATTTGGCCTGAAACCATGCAATATGGGTCTCTATCGATCGGGCTAGATAGGTAGAACTCGAAACTCGATGTCCGGAGCCATTTTGAAATCCAAGATAGCGGACCGAAATTCAAGATGGCGGTCATATGGACCATATAGTAGACCTGAAAACATGCAATATGGGTGTCTATCGATCGGACTTGATGAGTAGAACTCTAAAATCAATGTTTGACGCCGTATGAACCAAACATTTAGCCTGAAACCATGCAATATGGGTCTCTATCGAACGGGCTTGATGGGTAGAACTCGAAAATCGATGTCCGGAGACATTTTAAAATCCAAGATGACGGACCGAAATTCAAGATAGCGGCCATATGGACCAATCAGTTGACCTGAAAATTTGCAATATGGGTGTCTATCAACCGGGCTTGATGAGTAAAACTCGAAAATCGATGTCCGAGGCCATTTTGAAACACCAGATGGCGGACCGAAATTCAAGATGGCGGTCATATGAACCAATTATTTCACCTGAAACCATGCAACATTGGTCTCTATCGATCAGGCTTGATGAGTAGAACTCGAAAATCGATGTCAAAAGCCATTTTGAAATCCAAGATGGTGGACCGAAATTCAAGATGGTGGCCCTATGAATCAATTATTTGGAATGAAACCATGCATTATGGGTGTCTATCGATCGGGCTTGATGAGTAGAACTCGAAAAACCATGTCCAAATTCATTTTAAAATCCAAGATGGCGGACCGAAATCCTAGATGGCGGCCACATGAACTAATTATTTGAATTGCAACCATGCAAAATGGGTGTCTATCGATGAGGCTTGATGAGTAGAACTCGAAAATCGATGCGCGACGCTTTTTTGAAATTTAAGATGGCGGACCGAAATACAAGATGGTGGCCATATGATTAAAATATTTGACCTGAAACCATGCAATATGGGTGTCTATCGATTGAGCTTGATGGGTACAACTCGAAAATCGATATCCGAAGCCATTTTGAAACCCAAGATGACGGACCGAAATTCAAGATGACGGCCATATGAACCAATTATTTGAACTGCAACCATGCAATATGGGTGTCAATCGATCAGGCTTGATGAGAAGAACTCGAAAATCAATGATTGACGCCATTTTGAAAACCAAGATAGCGGACCGAAATACAAGTTGGCGGCCATATGATCTAATTATTTGAATTGCAACCATGCAATATGGGTGTCTATCGATCAGGATTGATGAGTAGAACTCGAAAATCGATGCGCGACGCTATTTTGAAATCCAAGATGGTGGACCGAAATACAAGATGGTGGCTATATGGTGAAATTACTTGACCTGAAACCATGCAATATGGGTGTCTATCGATCGAGCTTGATGAGTTCAACTCGAAAATCGATGTCCGAGGCCATTTTGAAACCCAACATGGCCGACCGAAATTCAAGATGACGGCCATATGAACCAATTATGTGAACTGCAGCCATGCAATTTGGGTGTCCATCGATTAGGCTTGATGAGGAGAACTCGAGAATCAATGATTGACGCCATTTAGAAATCCAAGATGGCGTACCGAAATTCGAGTGTCAATGGATCGAGTTTGATGAGTAGAACTCAAAAAATTGTATATAAATAATGGTGTGTTCCACCAACATCAATATTTTTGCATTGAAGCGCCGTCGTTCAAAGTTTGTCACGCCACTGAGGGGCCGTACATATATTACGTAAGCACTTATCGGGAGAGGAAGGTCGGTCAATATCTTACGCTTCATATAAATTAAAAATCATTTGTATGAAACATTCTTACATGGGGAAGGGGGGCTCGAAACACCCAGGAAATTGCTTACGTAATAGTGTGAGACCCCTGATCTATGATGTTCTATGCTGGTTAAAATTTTGAGAAAATAACAGATTTTCCCGTTGAAACTCTGAAGATTTATTGGAATTTTCGTAAAACTACCCGGTAGAGCCCTACAATACCATGTTGAGACTCCATAGATTTTTTTTCGTGAAAATACAATTGATTCCTTCGAAAATTCCGTACAATTTTACGTTGTTATTTCGAAAAGCTCTGTAAAAACTAAGTAAAACTAAGTAAAACTTTGAAATTCAAAGTTTTTCTCGTTGAAATAGAATTTTTGGACGGTTTCTGCCAAACGAAAGCAATTTGATCGAATGCCACAATTCCGATAGTTGTTTGGCCAAATATGTCTTTTGACTGAATAAATCATTTGGCTGAAGCTCATCTAGCCTAAAGTTATTTCGCCAAAACAGATGAACAGTTCCTTAAGCTTAATAAAACGGTAGGCCAAATTTCTCAATGTTCCGAAAATGCCCTTTGTTCAAAATTGTCGCTTGACAGTGAGTACTATTTGGCGGGAATGGATATTAGGCCTAAATTGTCGTTCGGGTGGATTGGTCATTTTACCAAAAAATAGAAGAAAATTACGTGTGGCGAGAATAGCTGTTTTGCGGAAAGTACATTTTTAATCTAAATTTTTTTTGCCGAACAACAATTCCATCCGAACAATATTTTTGGGAAAATAATTAAGTTCCTTTAGAAGAATGTGTTCACCTGTAGGAAGACCAGTTTAGTACTTTTTTTTCTCACACGTTGTAATCGTATTTCGACTTCAACTGTTAAGCCATCTTCAGTGTCTCGTTGCTCGACTCGATCGATAGACACCCATCTTGGATTTCAAAATGGCGTAATACATTCATTTTCGAGTTCTACTCATCAAGCCCGTTCGATAGACACCCATATTGCATGTTTTCAGGCCAAATAATTGGTTCATATGGCCGCCATCTTGTATTTCGGTTCGCCATCTTGGATTTCAAAATGGCTTCGGACATCGATTTTCGAGTTCTACTCATCAAGCCCGATTGATAGACGCCCATACTGCATGGTTTCAGGCCAAAAAATTGGACCATATGGCCGCATTCTTGTATTTCGGTCCGCCATCTTGGATTGCAAAATGGCGTCAATCATTGATTTTCGAGTTCTACTCATCAAGTCCGATCGATAGACACCCATATTGCATGTTTTCAGGTCAACTAATTGGTCCATATGGCCGCCATCTTGAATTTCGGTCCGCCATCTTGGATTTCAAAATGGCTCCGGACATCGATTTTCGAGTTGTGCTTATCAAGCTTGATCGATAGACATCCATAATGCATGGTATCAGGTCGAATAATTGGACCATATGCCCGCCATCTTGTATTTCAGTCCGTCATCTTGGATTTCAAAATAGCGTCGCGCATCGATTTTCGAGTTCTACTCATCAAGCCTGATCGATAGACACCCATATTTCATAGTTTCAGGTCAAATAGTTGATCTATATGGCTGTTATCTTGTATTTCGGTCCGCCATTTTGGATATCAAAATGGCGTCAAACATTTATTTTCGAGTTCGACTCATCAAGCCCGATTGATAGAGACCCATATTGCATGTTTTCAGGTCAACTAATTGGTCCATACGGCCGCCATCTTGTATTTCAAAATGGCCTCGGACATCGATTTCCGAGTTCTACTCATCACGCCCGATCGATAGACACCCATATTACATGGTTTCAGGCCAAAAAAATGGGTCATATGGCCGCCATCTTGAATTTTGGTCCGCCATCTTGGATTGGACATCGATTTTCGAAATCTTCTCAATAAGCCCGATTGATAGAGGCCCATATTGCATGTTTTCAGGTCAACTAATTGGTCCATATGGCCGCCATCTTGAATTTCGGTCCGCCATCTTGGATTTCAAAATGGCTTCGGCCATCGATTTTCGAGTTCTACTCATCAAGCCCGATCCATAGACACCCATATTGCATGTTTTCAGGTCAACTAATTGGTCCATACGGCCGCCTTCTTGAATTTCGGTCCGCCATCTTGGATTTCAAAATGGCCTCGGACATTGATTTTCGAGTACTACTCATCAAGCCCGATCCATGGACACCCATATTGAATGTTTCCAGGTCAACTAATTGGTCCATATAGCCGCCATCTTGAATTTCGGTCCGCCATCTTGGATTTCAAAATGGCTTTGGACATCGATTTTCGAGTACTACTCATCAAGTCCGATCGATAGACACCCATATTGCATGTTTTCAGGTCAACTAATTGGTCCATACGATTTCAAAATGGCCTCGGACATCGATTTTCGAGTACTACTCATCAAGCCCGATCCATAGACACCCATATTGAATGTTTCCAGGTCAACTAATTGGTCCATATGGCCGCCATCTTGAATTTCGGTACGCCATCTTGGATTTTAAAATGGCGTCGGACATCGATTTTCGAGTTCTACCCATCAAGCACGATCGATAGAGACCCATATTGCATGGTTTCAGGTCAAATAATTGGACCATATGGCCGCCATCTTGTATTTTGGTCCGTCATCTTGGATTTCAAAATAGCGTCGCGCATCGATTTTCGAGTTCTACTCATCAAGCCTGATCGATAGACACCCATATTGCATAGTTTCAGGTCAAATAGTTGATCCTTATGGCCGCCATCTTGTATTTCGGTCCGCCATTTTGGATATCAAAATGGCGTCAAACATATATTTTCGAGCTTCTCTCATCAAACCCGATTGATAGAGACCCATATTGCATGTTTTTAGGTCAACTAATTGGTCCATACGGCCGCCATCTTGGATTTCAAAATTGCCTCCGACATCGATTTTTGAGTTCTACTCATCAAGCCCGATCGATAGACACCAATAATACATGATTTCAGGCCAAATAATTGGTTCATATGGCCACCATCTTGAATTTCGGGCCGCCATCTTGGATTTCAAAATGGCTCCGGACATCTATTTTCGAGTTCTACTCATCAAGCCCGATTGATAGAAACCCATATTGCATGTTTTCAGGTCAACTAATTGGTCCATATGGCCGCCATCTTGAATTTCGGGCCGCCATCTTGGATTTCAAAATGGCTTCGGACATTGATTTTCAAAATGGCCTCGGACATTGAAATGGCCTCGGATTGATAATCAAACCCGATCGAAAGGCACACATATTACATGTTTTCAGGTCAACTGATTGGTCCATATAACCGCTATCTTGAATTTCGGTCTGCCATCTTGGATTTCAAAATGGCTCCGGACATCGATTTTCGATTTCTACTCATCAAGCCCGATCGATAGAGACCCATATTGCATGTTTTTAGGTCAACAAATTGGTCCATACGGCCGCCTTCTTGGATTTCGGGCCGTCATCTTGGATTTCAAAATGGCCTCGGACATCGATTTTCGAGTTCTTCTCATCAAGCCCGATCGATAGACACCCATATTGCATGGTTCCAGGCCAAATATTTGTTCCATATGGCCGCCATCTTGAATTTCGGTCCGCCATCTTGGATTTCAAAATGGCTCCGAACATCGATTTTCGAGTTCTATTCATCAAGCCCGATCGATAGACATCCATATTGCATGGTTTCAGGCCAAATAATTGGTTCATATGGCCGCCATCTTGAATTTCGGTCCGCCTTCTTGGATTTCAAAATGGCATCGGACATTGATTTTCAAAATGGCCTCGGACATTGAAATGGCCTCGGATTGATAATCAAACCCGATCGAAAGACACCCATATTGCATGTTTTCAGGTCAACTGATTGGTCCATATGGCCGCCATCTTGAATTTCGGTCCGCCATCTTGGATTTCAAAATGGCGTCGGACATCGATTTTCGAGTTCTACCCATCAAGCCTGATCGATAGACACCCATATTGCATGGTTTCAGGTCAAATAGTTGATCCTTATGGCCGCCATCTTGTATTTCGGTCCGCCATCTTGGATTTCAAAATGGCTCCGAACATCGATTTTCGAGTTCTATTCATCAAGCCCGATCGATAGACACCCATATTGCATGGTTTCAGGTCAAATAGTTGATCCTTATGGCCGCCATCTTGTATTTCGGTCCGCCATCTTGGATTTCAAAATGGCTCCGAACATCGATTTTCGAGTTCTATTCATCAAGCCCGATCGATAGACACCCATATTGCATGGTTTCAGGCCAAATAAATTGGTTCATATGGCCGCCATCTTGGATTTCGGTCCGCCATCTTGGATTTCAAAATGGCTCCGGACATCGATTTTCGAGTTCTACTCATCAAGCCCGATCCATAGACACCCATACAGTCAAACCTCCATGAGTCGATGTTCTATGACTCGATATCGACTCATGGAAGCAAATTATTCCATACTAAAAAATATTTTCTGGGTTACTGTGATGGTCCCTCCAAAAAGCTTTTCAAGGATGTTTTATTCCACATCTCGATATTTCCATGAGTCGATGGTCCCTTCAATATCGACTCATGGAGGTATGACTGTATTGCATGTTTTCAGGTCAACTAATTGGTCCATACGGCCGCCTTCTTGAATTTCGGTCCGCCATCTTGGATTTCAAAATGGCTTCGGACATTGATTTTCGAGTTCTACTCATCTAGCCCGATCGATAGACACACATATTACATGATTTTAGGCCAAATAATTGGTTCATATGGCCGCCATCTTGAATTTCGGTCCGCCATCTTGGATTTCAAAATGGCTTTGGACATCGATTTTCGAGTTCTATTCATCAAGCCCGATCGAAAGACACCCATATTGCATGGTTCCAGGCCAAATATTTGGTCCATATGGCCGCCATCTTGAATTTCGGTCCGCCATCTTGGATTTCAAAATGGCGTCGGACATCGATTTTACGGTCTATACAATGATATAATTATATTCGTGTTGGATGGCTTTAGAATGACATCCCTGCTTTTTGTCTTATTTGCCTTAGTTTTCTTATATGTTTTATTTCACTTATTTGTCTTGTTTGATTTATGTCGCTTATTTGTCTAATTTGTTTTATTTCGAAGCCCAAGCATATTTCGAATAAAAATTCTAAAATTTTTTGATCCTAATATTTTCTTCCTTGAAATGCTATTATCTGAAATACTGGATTTTTCGAAATATGATAACATGCTGGAACAGTTTCCAACCAACCGTTCTTCAAGCTGTCTGCAGAACGACTAATCCTTCCTCACCGAACAATTTCATGCAACACAACACGGTCGTCGGTATCTTCATACAAAGGATGAAATATTGGACAGTTTTTTTGAAACGACGTAAGAATTATTGCGATCATTGTGTTATTTATATGAACTAAGTGCCGTGTACCATTCCTAATGTATTTTATCTAATGTTTGCATTCCGGTGGATATCGACAAACTATTAAAATTTCATGTTGAGGGCAGTATTATTAATTACATAGAATTATTTTATGTTTCACGATCGTATTTTGCCCAAATGAAAATATGTCGAGGTTTGCAAGAGTGTTGCATGGATGTTGCGCTGCAATCGTTCGCACGACAAAATTATGGCTGAGGGGGCAGCTGATGCTTCATTGAAGCTGATAATGTTTATCACATTTATATTCCCGGTGTGAGAATTCAGCACAACTCGATCGAAATAACAATGTTGGTCTCTGAAACATAATGTTCATTCATAATTAATTCAGAATTCGTATTTTTGCAATGTCTTTTGGTAAATATAACAAATAAAAAACTATTCATTATTCGTATGAGTAGCAATAGTACTACTCCACATAACAAAATTGATTATAAAGCTTTCTCCTGTCTCACATGCTATAATTAATCATTATGATGATACGGAAAACATTCAAAACCGCAGCTTGCTCACATTATCGAAGCTCCCCTCGTTTACGTACATAGGTCGCGCCGACCGATGACCTTGTATCATACCCATCGGCAAGCCAGACCAGAACGTTACGTTTATATTTCCTTCGCTTCCCTCTTTCGCGCTTCGTAACGCTTCACCATCTAATTCATGTAGAATTCGGGAAAACCAGGGAAAACTTATGAGATATTGTAATTATGCTGGAAGATTTTCATTGATTTCATTATTATACACTTCCAACTGATTTTTGAATTTTTGATTAATTTTATTCCTTCCCGGAGTCACAATTCCGTATTGAACCTTTGATTGACCTGACTTGGGAAATTCGTTGTTTTCCCGGAAAATTGAATTTATTTGCACAAGTAATGGAACATACACATTCTTTTGACTTGTGTCAATAGTTTACAACATAAAAATACATATGTCACCGCTTTGAATTTTGCGTAATTCGCGGGAAAAGTCGTTGGGTGGTAAAATTGTGTGCACCTTGCACCAGTCCCCGAAGTATCCTGGAAAATCCCGGAAAAACTTTCACATTGTTTTTCACACATTTCAAAGAATATCAAATTCCTGATGCAGTGATTGTTTCGGTGGTCGATTATTTCAATCAGTTTGGACAAAATTGTTATTCTAAAATCAGCGTAACGCCACTCTCCCATATAAATTGTTCAAAGCGCAAACCCACGAGACGGTGGCCTTAAATATTTTGCAAAGAAATATGAGAAAATGATTGAGTGGAAATTCTTCGCAACTTCCCATGGAAAGGGGCTTTGCGATGCTCTCGGAGGAAAAGCAAAGATGATCGTAAGAGAAAAGACACTAGCTCGGGGCGAAAGAATCGACTCCGTCAACAATGCTTCGGATTTTGTACGTATTTGCCGTGAGAATCTTCAAGGAATCGACATCGAAGAGATCAAGGAATCTGATATAATTTCCCTGAATTCCCGCGAAAATTTGTGGAAAGCTTCAACTCCGGTGAAAGGAATCAAATAGGCCTATTATATTTGTGCATATCCTGGTAAAAGACTTGTCGTTAATTGATTTCTTTTATCATGTTGAGCATCGAAATTAATTTCGCTTGGAGCTAAAATACATAGTAAATAAGATTGGATTTTCGACATAGCATTTTGCTTGTCACATTGTTTTTTTTTTTGTGTTTCATTTGTCACCAGGGTATCTTTGACTATGACTATTCTTAAAGTATTAATCAAAGAACGGGTGTTGTTTTCTAAATCCCATATTGAAAATGAAAGTGCACTTAGTACACGACTCGACAGCTCTTGTAATAAACATTGTTTGAGACATGAGACATACGCCAATATATTTGAAAGTATATTTAAAATATGTTGAAAATAGACCACGTTCCAGTAGGATTGTAAAGAAAAAACGACAGAAAGGTGCTTATCAACTTTTCTGATCGTCTTGGGCTATAATCATTTATCAAAATAGTTGACGCAGAAATAAAGGACTATGTAACTTTTCATATAAAAAAATCACTTCTAGGAGGTTCAATCATCTGACCACGAACTTAAAAACCGATCCGGGTTGTACCTGGATGTGATTAATATAAAAATCTGGAAACTCATTACAATTGAATACGATTTCAAAAACTGTATGTAACACATGAATGGTGTTGGAACAGTTCCCAAAATGAACCGATTTCCCGAAATACATAATAGCCGGGACTCCTAGACGTGACCACCAACTCGAGATACTTTCAACGGTAAATATTGGAACAATGTCCCCTGTCGAATGCATCACGTCGCATCAAAATCGGTTGGAATTATATAATGTATCACCGACAAACACGTTCACGTAACGCGACACCATTTGCAGAACACTGTTTGTCGATCAGCGTAACGCGGCGGTTGTGAAGCCAATTCAGTAATTTTCAGTGTGATTTCCGGTTTTATCCATAATTTGAAATCACAGTCTCATTTCTATTGAAGTATAAGAGAATTTCTTCGAATAAACCAAGATTCCAAACCATATACCAGAGCTAATATTCGCACTTACATAATAGACGGCGAAAAAGTGCATTTCAGCGATGGTGTCGCGTTACGAAATGCAGCGCGTAATATTTATAATATACAAAGCAAAAAATCTCGGAATTTACATCCCATCAGAAAGGAAATTTAATGAGCATAATTTTAAACCTGTTTAATCATATGTTCCCGAAGCTAATTTTCGAATGCAGGCCTGATTTCTTAATAAAAGTCGGCTCCTCATGGTGTCGCGTTACGCTGGAATGTCTCTTATTGTACCGTCTTACCCTTATGACTGATGCAAAATAGGCATTCAACATTATACAGTATTCATTTTCATTTATTTAGTCTACATCTATACAGATAGCACTGAATCAACAATTTGACGCCACAATACACGGTTCGAGGCCGCATCTCTCCATCCTCGAATACGCCCCACGCTCGCCAAGTCGTTCTGCACCTGGTCTGCCCATTATACAGTACATTATACAGTAATATAAGTTATATATAATGCATTAAATTGTTAATTTTGTCTACGTATCGTATTGTTTGACGATAAATAAAGAAATATAAAAAGATATGGAGTGAGAATTAAAAAAATTGAAGTGAGAAATGAGATGTACGAAGTGAGAGGTGGGAAATTAATAGTAAAAGGTGAGAAGAGAGTAGCGGGAAAAGGGAGGTGAAGTGAGGGGTAAGTAGTGAGAAGTGAAAAGTGAAGACCGAGGAAAATGAAGTGATAGACGAAATTATTTCTTTTTCCTTCTTTTTTTTCTTTCTGCTTTCTGTTTTTCTTCTGTCTTTCTTCTCCTGCCTTATATCTCTCCACTCACTTCTCACTACTCAATATCTCGCTTGTCACCTCATAATAATCATATTTCCATCTCAATCCTCACTTAACTTAACAAGGAAACAAATTTTAACTGTTCGGCTAAACGGCATTCGGCCAAATACAAAAGTGTTCCCTATCTCAATACCTCCCTAATTCGGGTTTTATCTGAGTTCATGATGAAATTCATCTGAATTCCTTCGATAAATACGATCTATGAGGGCAGAGGTGCAGATGGCGGACAGTACGTGGAAGAGACGAATGAACCACGAGTAGCATCAGCTGTTGGGAGAACCATCCATCGTTCACACCGCGAAAATCGATCCGAACTGAAGCCCGGATGGTTCTCAACAACAACGATCCCACGGGCACAAGAAGGCGAGGTACGCAGCGAGCAAGGTGAATCGATCAGTCGGAAAACGATTTGCGGACTCTTCGTATACTGCGTACCCGAGAAAAAAAAAAAACAAACTAATTGACAGAAGTCGTGCAGCCATGGACTGAGCTGAATGGAGACGAATTGTGTGTACTGCAAAGATCAATCCGGCCTTAGTCTGAGTAAATAATAAATGTTGGGAAACTTTTGAGAGTTTGTTTGGTATCGAATCGCTCACTGGTTACACATAATTGGGAACTTTTGAAGGAATTCTCGCTTAACTTTTCAAAGGGACCTAAGTCATATTTTTTCATGAATTAATTTAAATACTGCAATCAATAGCTTTCATGTTTTTCTGTTGATTGCAGTACTCAAATTAATTCACGAAAAAAAAATGTTACTTAGGTTCTTTTGAAAAGTTATGCGAGAATTCATTAAAGTTAAAGGCTTCCCGTAAGAATTCCCCGAGGAATTACTGGAGGAGCTTTACGACAAATTCCTGGTGGAATTCTGGAAGGAATTTCTTAAGGTATTTCAAGAAAATTTTCTGGAAAAATTTGTCGAGAAATTCCTAGAGGAATTCTTGAGGAATATTTTCGAGGAACTCCTGAGCGTTGCGAGTAATCTTTGGAAAAAAAACCTTGGCGAATTTCCGAAGAAATACCCTGAGGAATTCATGGGGCAAATTTCCTAGCAATTCCAGAAGAATTAGCTAACAAATTCATGGGGAAATTTCCGAAAGAACTCATATAGGAATTCTTGAAGGAATCTCCCGAGTAACACCAGACAGAATTTCTGAATGAATTTCCGTGGGAACCACTCGGAATCGTGCAGTCAACGGGGAATCATGCGATTAAACGTTACTACGAAACTCTGATCATCGAACGGAAGGAGAGATTCGGTCAGAATGGATGTTAAATTAGTTACCAGCATCTGTTGATCGGTTGATTTTCATTCTATTCAATTGTCTTTTACCGTACTTGGTATCATATGCAGAGAATATATTGTATGTATTACCCAGTTAGATTTGGTTTGTACTATTTGCACACGGCGAAGTGAAACAACTTTGGTTCGAACAAGCAATGACAACTCCCTATACATTGTGCAAAAGGTGCAAATGATTATTGATTACCTTTCTTGCAGAAACTATGCATACCGTTAATCGAAAACAGATAGAATTGCAATGCAGTTTTAGAAATAAATAAAGAAAAAACCCAGATGAAAGGCAACCTGTCAAATTAATAAATCGTTTGTCTTTTGAAACTCTGCCACCCACACGTCAATTAATCAAGCTAGACAGGCATTCACACGGAAACGCATATGAGCGAACGAATATTAATAATCTTCAAAGGAAAAAAATGTGATAAAAGACAGTCCACCCTTCCTTCGGGCGTAAATATACATGCTGTCGTGTCGCGTGCAGTGAAATCTTTTTTCTCAGAGCTGCAGAGAATTACTTTTCTACAGCAATGGAACTGCTACGGAACGAGCCTGAGGAAATGGAACGGGAATCGGCCGTCCATGCCAGTGCAGTGCCGCCGCACCACGGCGATACTCGTTCAAACGCCAAGGTCATCCAGCAGCGCTACGCAGAGAGAGAGAAACCGCACTTGGGCAGTGACACGCGGCTGCGGCTGCTGCTGCTGCACAATGTGGAAATCCGATTTCAAAGGTGGAAAAAATTGATAACTTTCTTCACGAACAACTTACAGAAGAGATCAAGAGCTTATTCGAAAGGGAATTTTGCAAAGAATTCAGTGAGTGCTGTTTCATGGACGTGTAACGCTTCTGTATGTAGTTATTGAGCTCGTTTTGCCCTAATGCCCCATATATCGCGAGTTTCCAAACTATTTGTCATTTTATCT
Source organism: Armigeres subalbatus (assembly GCF_024139115.2). Classification (NCBI taxonomy): domain Eukaryota; kingdom Metazoa; phylum Arthropoda; class Insecta; order Diptera; family Culicidae; genus Armigeres; species Armigeres subalbatus. Next base: position 95,193,202 of record NC_085141.1, read on the forward strand.
TTAAGACATTGTTCTAAAATTGTGTTTATCTCTTCACTGTGGATCCACAGAAGGGCACTAAATATATTTTGTTGGTAAAAGTTGGAAGTTTAAGGGATTTTGGGGTCAAATAAGCATCAAAGTGCATTTTATGTGCAATTTGCATGTATTCTGTAAAAAATAGTAATATTTACAGATAAGTGTTGATATTATTGTCTCAAAGTGTTGAACAGATATTGACAAATGTTTGCCGAACAAAAATTAATGAAATAAATCGTTTCACAAATGTTTTATTTGGTTATTTATTGAGTAAAAAAACGATTTTTAAAAACTTTTGAATAGCACCGATGCCAAACATTTCCAAACCATACCCGATAGCACAACTAGACAAGAATAGTCATATGTTATGAGTCTTGATGTGATCATAGATAGGAGGTGATGGGAGATACTCTTTTTGCTTACCTTTTTGCCCAAATTCCCCTATGAAATAATATAGCTCAATGATTCTAAGCAAGGAAATGATGTAGTAATGTTAATTTAATGGATGTTTTCCAATGATATAATGAAAATAACAAATAATCATATAATTCATTAAAAATATTGAATTATAGGGGATTTAGGGGTCATACAGCTCATTTAATGTAACTTTTTATACAAAATAGGATAACCTGGTTTGGCTCAATGTCCCATATATCAAATTTTTTCATATTTTGGTACTTTTATCTTTCAAAAATTACACTGAAATTCTGTTTTCCTCTTCATTTTAGATCCATACATAGCGGTATACATGCTTTGTTGGTAAAAGTTGGAAATTTAAGGGATTTTGGGGTCAATGATTCTGGGTTAAGAAATGATGGAGTAACATGGAGTAACCAGCTCAATAACTACATACAGAAGTATCTCATGTCTATAAAACATCACTCACTGAATTTCTTGGAAATTTCGCTTTCGAATAAGCCCTTAACATTATCTGTGAATCGCTCGTGAGAAAAGTTATCCTATTTTGTATAAAAAGTTACATTAAATGAGCTGTATGACCCCTAAATCCCCTATAATTCAATATTTTTTAATGAATTATATGATTATTTGTTATTTTCATTATATCATTGGAAAATATCAATTAAATTAACATTATTACATCATTTTCTTGCTCAGAATCATTGAGCTATATTATTTCATAGGGGAATTTGGGCAAAAAGGTAAGAAAAAAGAGTATCTCCCATCACCTCCTATCTATGATCACATCAAGACTCATAACATATGACTATTCTTGTCTAGTTGTGCTATCGGGTATGGTTTGGAAATGTTTGGCATCGGTGCTATTCAAAAGTTTTTAAAAATCGTTTTTTACTCAATAAATAACCAAATAAAACATTTGTGAAACGATTTATTTAATTAATTTTTGTTCGGCAAACATTTGTCAATATCTGTTCAACACTTTGAGACAATAATATCAACACTTATCTGTAAATATTACTATTTTTTACAGAATACATGAAAATTGCACATAAAATGCACTTTGATGCTTATTTGACCCCAAAATCCCTTAAATTTCCAACTTTTACCAACAAAATATATTTAGTGCCCTTCTGTGGAACCACAGTGAAGAGATAAACACAATTTTAGAACAATGTCTTTAAGATAAAATGACAAATAGCTTGGGAGTTCGCGATATATGGGGCATTAGGGCAAAACGAGCTCAATAACTACATACAAAAGCGTTCCATGTCCATGAAACAGCACTCACTGAATTCTTTGCAAAATTCCCTTTCGAATAAGCTCTTGATCTCTTCTGTAAGTTGTTCGTGAAGAAAGTTATCAATTTTTTCCACCTTTGAAATCGGATTTCCCCATTGTGTGCTGGTTGGGTAATTAATATTATTGTTATTATCATGCAGCAATGTAACTGTCTTACCATTTATATTACATCGCTGCTGCCGGGAGTAGAGCTGACGTTCGAACCAGGAATCGCATCGAGAAGTATGGAAATGCAACGCTCGTTTGAATGCAGCGGACGGAAATGTCAAGTGGATTTTGCATTTGAAGGTAGATTTGCGTCGCGCTGTCCAAGGGATTAGAAGATTAAACTGCACGCCGGTCAATTTGAATAGCTAATGAGCTGAGTAATAAGTTGTGGCAAAAAATAATGCATAAATATTTCTGCAGTCTGGTGCTAATAAGGTTCAATAGCTATGTTATAAATCAAAACAACAACGTCGTTTTGTGGGAGATTCTTCGGGTAACAAAGTTAATCTGGGGTCTCATTTGCATACCAAAAGGTATTGCGTTCTCCGTAGCAATAATTCAGCATGAACGCAAAGCCAAACCGTTCGGAATAAATCAATCGTCATATGGGTAAAGAAAAAAAAACACGATCTACCACCATCAGGCTTCGGAATTCTCACTCATGTGAATGAAAACCTGCGATTAATCCATTTAGCGGAGTGTGATTTTTCATGGTCCCCCTGTGAGGAAGTATTCTCACACAACATTTTTATCCGGATAGAATGGCGGGTGATAAATTCGTGAGCGGCTGCTCACCGGATAATTTAATTTTAATCTACAAATTTTCCTTCTCGTCGCCTCATCAGATAAATTTTACAAGCATATTTACAAAAAAATTGGGACCGCAACGGGATTCGAACCCAAAACAATTTTAAAACGTTCAGAGCGCCCACTAAACCCACGCCACCACATGAATTGATTGAAAGCGAAAGGAAAAACTGCTGTATTGAACCTTCTGCTTATCGTGGCGCATCGTCAGATTCAATCAGCTTGGCGAGGCAAAGCAAGCGGCATTTGATTTTCGCGAAACATGGGAAGAAGGATATCAATTTTTCGCACCATCGCTTGTGCCGGAGTTTATCGCACTGTAATTTATCCGGATAAATGCATGGTGGAGTGATCAGTTGTCGCGTGAGTGAGTGAGAAATCCGAACCCTGACCACCATTCAATGTACCAGTACCCCAGCTTCAGTACCCGCTCATCAACACGCAAAAGATGCGTGGGGCGGGAGGGAATGTCCCAGTCATCACACATTTCTCGGGTACTTATTCAAAAGGACGTATGTGATTTTGTAAACAAAGATTCAGACGTCGATTTGTCCAATCTGATTGCCCTCCCACGCAAACCATTACCATAGACAGATAGGGAGAGGCTTCGGCTACCTGTTGGTGGTATTGGTTTGCGTGGGAGTGTCATCAGATCGGACAAATCGACGTTCGAATCTTTGTTTACAAAATCACATACGTCCTTTTGAATAAGTACCCGAGATTTATTGTTGCTGGTTTTGCTACACACATTTCGCTTCCTTTCTTCTTTGTCAGCAGCAGTGGCTGATAGCAATTATTGGTGGTGGTGATGTTGTTGCTACTGCGGTTGACCTTGAATATCGCAAACTCTCGCGTTTTTTGTTTTATTGTGCCCTTACTACCACAACACAATCTGAACACACTTAATAGTTATTGCGATATGGTGTTCCGATTGACGTTTATTATTCGCATAATTATTTCCATTTTGAAATTATTTAGAGAATTTTACACACATTTCAGAAAATGATATGATTTGATCTACTCTTTTATCGCATTTTGAACCTTATGATTAATTTTTTGAATAATATAATTTTTTAAATAATAATCAAGGGTTAGGAAGACTAAACAATAAATAAGTCATGAATAGATTGTTGCATAATATTATTTTGATTGCATTTCTTGCAAAAAAAAAAGCTTATTTAAAATACTCGCATCAACCCAATTATAAAATATGCAAACTAAAACGAAAAAAATAAAATGATGAGTTCTTCCTAAGAAAACTTATCCAGATAACAATTCACATACGACGATGCAGACACAAGCAAGAGTCGACTAAGCTCAATAAATCTGACGTTCATATTTCTTTGGTTCCAGTCAAAGCAAAGAAAAGAAAACTATATCAAAAGAAACGAACAAGACGAACCGCGACATTGGCTGCTCTCTCGGACTCACAGAAACCAGCTACAAAAACGGTGCAATAAATTTTTAAAACCAATGTGCAAATGCACTGCCAGCCGGCAGTCAAACCGATTTTTTGCTGACTCTGCTCACGCGAATCGAATAAAGAGAAAAGTGACACATTTTTGTACCTTGGGTTCGCACTCGCGTTTTTGTTTTCGCATGTGCCCTGTTCACTTAAATGAATGATGATGTGCATACAGTTGGAAAATGTCGTCCAGATTACGAATGTAGAACTGCAGCAAAGCAATGGGTAAAATCCTACACTGTTCGAGCTTGGAACAAGTACACAGGAAAACATTACCCCTTACTTAATGATCGCATTTATTCGCCCAATTCCTGTGAAACAGTCGCGAATAGTTGTGCAACGAGCGTTTGGATCAACAAAAATAAAAACAAAATATCAGATTAATCCACCCAGTGCACCACTGCCATTCTGATACATTATAAAATATAACAAAAAAGAACTTAAAGATGCAAAATAGCACTTTTGGGAGCACAAGTCGTATTATTTCTCATTTGTGAATAATTTTGTCTTCGACCCTCTCAAATCTTCTATATTTAGGTTTTTGTTTTTCAATATACCTACTTTAGTATACAGAAAAGGAAAACATAACTTCAGTATCAGCGAAAAAAAATGCACGTCTCGCATGACGCTCACCCAATTAATTGGCTTTGGGCTTGCACAAAATATGCTATCGTTTGCAGTCGGCGCCCCACAATATTGTTTCCATGTGTGTCATCCGTCGTCGCATCGGTCAAGTCGGTTCGTGCGGTTGTTGTGGTTCTGCTTCTGAAGATGAGGCAAACTGGCTTCGAGTTCCAAATGCTATACGCAAAATTGAATCTTACTTGCATATCTCTTGTCCCATATTAGAACTCTACAAACCAAAATCTGACCTCAACGAATTTCGTGAACATTGTCCTTATTCGGATCCAGTTTTGATTACAAAACATCGAAGGAAGAATTCGGCGTTGATTTATGAATTGTTTTTCATCTTGTTTTTTTTTTCTTTAATGCGAAAAATTATTCAAAGGTTCAATGTTGATTTGGTATTGTAGGTTCATATTGCGTAAAGAATTACCGATTTTTCGTCATGATTATGAAAATTTGTTAAACAAACAATTTACATGATAAGATTTTGTTGAAATATCCATGTTGAGTTGTCGATAAATGTGTACTCTCTAATTCATTCAACTGCATGAACGGTTTTTCATACGACATTGATCTAAGTTATTAGCGTGATTAAACTTTGTTTTGTACTGTATTTTATTAAAGTACATTTAAAATTCACCTAAAAACTGATCTTGAACAAAAATAGCATTACAGACAGATTCATTTTGGCAACACGTTCGGAACATTTAAATTGCCAAAATCGAATGGTTTTTGTTTTCTCGTTATTTTTCACATTTATCACTTAAATTGACACTAGACACACTGTGAGGATTTTTACGCGAATTTTGAGTTCTAAGCATTTTCCATGGATATTTTTACGATTTTTTATTACGGCGGTTTTTAACGCATGTTTTTAATTACATAGAAAGATGTATTTTGAATCTGACATAAAATTCTTTGCAATATCCGTGGGCAACTTTTACAAGTTTTCACGGAAAACTCTCTAGAACTTCCACATGAAATGCTTCGGAATTTTCGAAAACGATTCTACGGGAATTCCACAGGGAAATTTGGAGTTTTCGCGGTGAATTGTTCAGAAAGTGGAAGAAATTGTTTGGAGTTCGACAAGAAATTGTTCAGAATTTCCATAGAATTTTTCGGAAGTTTCATAGGAAATTCTTTGGAATTCGCATGCAGGATAGTTTTTTTTTATTTCACAGGGAAATCTTCAGGAATAAGGGGAGATCATTTGCATTATTTGCAAAAAGTCTTCAGAAAACATAGGAAATAGTCCAAAAAGGGGAAGAATCATATATATGGTCAAAAGACACTCGGCAAATTGAACGTTAGACCGAAATAGTTAATAGGTCCAAAACGGTTTGACCGAAAATGCATTGGCGTAAATAAGGGTGGGGGGGGGGGTTAGGGCGTTCCCTAGACAAAAAAAGCCCCCCTAGGATTTTAAATTGTTTTGATTTGATTTTATTTTCAACATATCAGGGTGGCCACTGAAATTCGATTTTCAAATTCCCGTTTTTTTCCCGCTTTTCCCGGTAATTTTTGTCAAATTTTCCCGGTTTTAATTTAACTTAAAAAAAATCATGTTAAGAGTTTTTATACTTTAACTAGATATTTTATTTTTTGTAAAGAACCTTTAAGTTAGATACATGAGATTACCAGCAACGTGTTATGCAAAAATGGTTTTTCTAAAAAGGCATACTGAAATTGTGCGCTTCGTTACCATTTAGTTAGTGTTAACCGGCATTTAATCAATATCGAATTGTAATTCTATATTGGCACCTAATTACAATGATTTAATTTTTTTCTTAGAACTTGCAACTTTGCAAAACATTCGTATTTTTTTTCTTGGATGCACAACTTTCGTTAGTTTCTAACAGTGCCAATGGAAATTGCATGCCAGTCTAATAGGGTTCTTCCTTCTTAGAGCATAAAGTTCACATAAAGTAATAAAGTTATAGTTATAGTACAGCCGACATCTTTTTAATGTTCAGCTCTTGAACGTCCCCATTCAATATTAGTATATTGAAATGTTCTAAGCTTTGGAACCTATTAATTATTCCCCGTGTAACAAATTAGAAAACTGTCTTGAAATATCTTTTTCACCAGCATAACCTTCTATAATATTAGGTTAGTTGTGGAAAAATACTAAACTAAGGATATTTTACTCTTCAGAATATTACAGATATATTCACGAAGTATTAAAAAATTACCATTTTCAATTATTTGTAGAATTTTCAAATATAATTCCAAACAACTCTTGAACATGTGTTAAAATATATATTTTTACAATCTTCATTTTTTTTTTCGAATTGTGTGCAATTAGAAAATACATACAAATAACACAAGTACAAAAGCAAGCTGGGGCATTAGATTTGAAAGAATGGATATTTCGATATTCGATTCTATGCTTTTATACCTTCCTTATAAAATAATATTTATTATATATGGCCGGGGTTCTACCAAATCACACCAAGCGCCAAAAAATTACTCATATTTTTGCCCAAGTTTTTGTTTAATTGATCACAAATAGTATAGGTCCTATACTATAGTATATCTCTCATCCCCATAACTGAGGATATCCTACAACAAATGTACGCATGATCTGATTTGAAATAATTTCTTTTTTTCTTTTACGTACAAAATATCACACATCAGTCAAAAAGCTGCTTACTCGAAATTGGAATCAAAATAATCAAGAGACAATTGGATCTAGAAAAAAAACAACTACTAATTTTTTACACATTATGTACTAAAATCAAATAACTCAGTTAGAATGCGATTGAATAACTTATGTAAATGTAAGTTGTCAAGAATTATTTTTTTTTCCGGTTAATGTTCTGAATTCCCGGTTTTTCCCGCTTTTTTTTTCCGGTGACTTCAATTTCCCGTCTTTTTCCCGCTTTTCCCGGGTTGGTGGCCACCCTATATGCATTATGAATTCTGAAAAGGTTTGAAGACAAAAAAATATCTCTCATATTCATCCTATCATAATGTTACGAGGGGACGAATGAGCTTGTTTCTGAGAAAGATTTCAATCAGCATCCAAGAAGGATTCTCATCAGGATTCGAGAGAAATACCCATCAGAATTGAAGAAAAATTCTTTTTGGAATCTCTAAAGAATTCCTTTCAGAATCATCGAAGTATTCCAACCGGAATCCTGAGGAATTCACACTGGATTTCTTTTGGTATCATTTAGGAATACCTTTAGGAATCTGTGGGGGGTACCCTTCATAATCTATGAAGGATTTGTTTCAGAATCTCTCGTTGATTTGCTTTGGATCGTTTGAAGATTTGTTTTAGAATCATTCGGAGATTTGCTTCGGAATTCCTTGAAGATTTAATTCGGAGTCTTTCGACACTTAATGATTTGCTTCGGAATCCCTCGACGAATTGTTTTGGAATCAATTCGCTTCGTCGAATACATCGACAGTTTGCTTCGGAATCCCTCGAAAATTTAGTTCGGAGTCCCTCGACGAGTTACTTCGGAATCATTCGACGATTTGCTTCGAAATCCTTCGATGATTTGCTTCAACATCCCTGGAGGATTCCTTTCGAAATCGTTGTAGGATTCTTTTCGGAATACCTGGAGGATTAATTCGGAGTCCCTCGACATTTGCTTCGGGATTCCTCGACAGGTTGATTCGGCATCCTTCGGCTTCTACATCTCTGGAACATTTCCCTTCGAAATCCCTAGAACATTTTTTTTTTAATGGATCCTGTACACCTCCGGTGGTGCAAAGGGCCGACTTAAAAGATCTCCATCCTGAGCGATGCCCGGCTATCGCTTTAACCTGTTGCCAGGTTAGATTTCGGTCGACTTCTTTTATTTCTTTATTGAGGCTTCGCCGCCATGAGCCTCTGGGTCTGCCTCTGCGGCGATGTCCCGCTGGGTTCCAGTCTAATGCTTGCTTACAGATTTCGTTTCCGCCCCTACGTAGAGTGTGGCCGACCCAGCCCCACTTCCGATCCCGAATTTCTGTTGTTATCGGCCTCTGGTGACAACGACGATGGAGCTCGTTGTTTGAGATGCAGTTGTGAGGCCACCAGGCCCGAATTATATACCGCAGGCATCTGTTAATGAACACCTGCATCCGTTGAGTGTTCTCCACTGATACACACCATGTTTCGCTAGCGTATAACAGCACAGATTTCACGTTAGAGTTGAAAATTCGTATTTTGGTGCGTTCACTTATCTGCCTGTTTTCCAGATATTTCTTAAACTCGCAAAGGCAGCCCTTGCTTTCTTGATCCGTGCGCCTATGTCGATCTTGGTACCGCCGTCTGACGCCATTTGGCTACCAAGATATTGGAAGCTTTCAACATTCTCCACTGGTTGCCCGGCTACTGTGAAACTGGAAGGAGTCGCCGTGTTTACATCCAACGATTTGGTTTTGTTGACGTTGATGACTAAACCTGCCGAAGAGGAGCGCTCGGCAAGGTCGTTGAGCTTACTCTGCATATCAGAGCGCCGTTGTGCGAGTAGTGCAACGTCATCCGCCAATTCGAAGTCGTTTAGGTGCTCCATGGTTATAGGCTGCCATAACAGCCCGCGGTTTGGTTCACGGTCAATCGCATCTACCAGAATCTCATCGATTACGATGAGGAACAGTAACGGTGATAGAATACATCCTTGCCTCACACCAGCTACGACCCGGATAGGGTCGAACAGGACCCCATTGTGCAGCACTCTACACGAAAAGGCCTCGTACTGTGCCTCGATGAGGCCGATGATTTTGCGTCTCAGGGCACCCCACATATTCTCGTGATTGAGATGGTCGAAAGCTTTTTCGTAGTCAATGAATACCAAGTAAAGGGACTCTTGGAATTCGTTGACCTGCTCCAAAATGATGCGGAGCGTGACAATATGGTCCACACAGGATCTTCCGGCACGGAATCCGGCTTGCTGCCGCCGGAGAGTCGCATCGATCTTCTCCTGAATCCGGGCTAGGATAATTTTGCACAGAACTTTGAGAACGGTACACAGCAACATAATGCCTCGCCAGTTATCGCATCCAGTCAGGTCACCCTTTTGGGCACCTTCACTAAGATACCTTGCATCCAGTCGACCAGGAAAGTTGCGGTGTCCCAGATATTACGAAATAAACGATGCAGTAGTTGAGCGGATGTCATGGGGTCAGCTTTGAGCATCTCGGCTGATATGCGGTCGACCCTGGGGCTTTATTCGATTTCATGCTTTGGATGGCTGTTTGAATCTCTAGCAGTGATGGAGCTTCGGTATTGACACGTGTTATACGTCGGATCCTAGGCAGATCATGCCGAGGTGGTGATGGCCTGGTTGGCACTTGAAAAAGTTGTTCGAAGTGCTCGAACCAGCGTTTCAGCTGGTCAGTTGGGTCGGTCAATAACTGATCATTCGCGTCTTTCACAGGCATCGTTGCATTCATCTTCGCCCCGCTTAAGCGTCGTGAGATATCGTAGAGGAGGCGAATGTCCCCGGTTGCGGCGGCTCTCTCCTTCGTCGGCCAGAGAGTCTGCCCACGCTCGCTTGTCCCGTCGACATGAGCGTTTTACTTCCTTCTCAAGAGCCGTGTATCGTTGACGGGCTAAGACTTTGGCTCCTCTGGTTTTCGATCGCTCTATCGCGGCTTTGGCTTCTCTTCGCTCCTCTATCTTCCTCCAGGTCTCATCGGTGATCCATTGTTTTCTCTGGGTGCGTAGTTCGCCCAGATTGTTCTCGCTGGTGGCGATGAAGGCATTCTTGATGGCGGTCCATTGGTCTTCCACGCTGCCACCTTCCGGAATATCTGCAGCACGCGTCTCCAGTTCTTCAACGAAGGACCGTTTCACCGTGGCATCTTCCAGTCGGCGTGTGTTGAATCGTCGTCCAACTCTTTCCTCCTGCCGACGAATCCGCGCAATGTGCAGGCGTATTTCGCCGATGAGGAGGTGATGATCAGACGCGATATCGGCACTACGTTTATTCCGTACATCAAGAAGGCTCCGTTTCCATTTTCGGCTGATGCAGATGTGGTCGATTTAATTTTCTGTAAAGCCGTCACGGGAGACCCACGTGACCTTGTGAACCGGTCGATGAGGGAAGAGCGATCCCCCGATCACCATGTCGTTATTACCACAAAATTCTGCGAACAGCTCTCCGTTTCGCTTATTTCTCCGAGACCATGGCGTCCCATAATGCGCTCATGGTTCGAGTTGTCGGATCCGATCTTCGCATTGAAGTCGCCCAAACAGATCTTGATATCACCCTTCGGAATTCTATCTACGACGGCATTGAGTTGACTGTAGAAGTTCTCTTTGTCTTGCAGATCGGCAGCATCGGTTGGCGCATAACATTGGATTATAGTAAGGTTTCGGACCCGTGTTCTAAATCTGGCAACGATTATCCTTTCACTTATAGGTTCCCACTTCATAAGCGCAGAGTGTGCCTGAGCGCTTAGTAGGAAGCGCACTCCGCGATGCCGGGGAACGTGTTCACCTCGTAAACCAGAGTATAGCAGAACTTGTCCCGACGGCGTTCTGTGTTCTCCAAAGTTTGGCCAACGGACTTCACTCAGTCCCAGGATCTCAAGCTTCATGCGGCGTGCCTCATTGGCAAGTTGTGCCAATTTACCCTGCTGGGCTAGGGTTAAAACGTTCCATGTTCCTATTCGTGTCCGTTGTTTCGCGCTAAGAGTCGTCGCCGTAAAATCAGTCCGTATTCTTTCATTATCGGATTCTCGAACAAATTGATGTTTCGGGAACAGTAGGTTGTTGGCCCAAGGTTCCCTATCCACCGGGATGGGGCTGCCATCTTAGATATAGCTTCCGGGGAATAGCATTTCATACTCAGCCGCTGGATGCCAGAACAGACGCTGTTGGAGCCGCACCTCCTTGGTGGACAGACGCTCGATCAGTCGGGTCAAATTTGTTTAAAGTCCCACCCAACACCAGGACTAGGCTAGTGCGCTTTGAGCGGCACACGGTCGCTTTGATAGGGCCTGCTTGGGGACACATGCAGCTTTTTATAGAAGTTCAACAGAGCCCACTGTCGAACCCCACCACATCCTAGGCAGACCCCACAGTACGCACCCTCTCACTCTAGCTGATGTCAGAAGGACAACATTGCCCAGGCTGCACTACCAGCTAAGTACGCAACCCTTAGCTGGCGGTCAATTGTCATCGGAAGACCCGTGGAAGCGTGAGTATTGGAACCTAGAACATTCACGTAGGAAAAAGAATTCCCGGAGGATTTTCGACGGAATCTCTGGAAAATTCCCGTCGGAATTTCTAGTGGATTCTATTCGAAATCTCTAGAAGAATCTCAGTGGAATACCTAAAACATTTCCGTCGGATTCTTTGAAACATTCCCGTCTAAATCCCCGAAAACTTCTCGTAGGAACCCTTAGAACATTGCAGTTCAAATTCCAGGAATATTTCTATCAAAATTCCTGGAGGATGGATCCCTAGAAGATTATCATTGGAACCCCTGGAACATTCCTCTCGGAATCTCTGAAATATTCCCGTTGAACTTCCTGAAACATTCCCGTCGGAATCCCAGGAATATTCCTTTCAGAATCCTTGAACGTTCCCTTTGTTATGTGTGGATGAGTTTGTTTCATCCGCCCTTAGGTGGTTGGACCGTTTTTAACACATTACCACTAAGATAACTTAATGAGGTGGTAAAATGTTCGAGGATTTTCGAAAAGAAGCTCAAAATAGAGAAAATGTCATTTGGCCAAAAGCGACATACGGCCGAACTGGTAATTTGGCCAAAAAAGTAATGTGCCTTAATATGGCTTTAGTCGAATACGTAATGTAGTCGAAAATATTATTTGCTGAACGGGTAATATGGCCAAAAATGTCGACCCGTTCTTCCAAATGGTCCTTTCTAATCAGTATGACAGTGATTCTTTCTGCAAAACGACTTTTTCGAACAAAGAACTAGTTCGGCCGAAGAGCCCGGTCAAAACAAGATGCAGAGGATTTCTCGGTCTCTTGTAGCAATAAGTGTCGAATTAATTTTCCTCCCCTATCCTCTTTGACTGTGAGGACGTGGCCGACATCGTTAATAGGTCTTGAATTAAAGAAACTCCCAAGCATGTACAGTGAGAAAAGCTTTCTGATCCCAAGAAAATTATTCAATTGGTGAGCTGTTTCTCGGCCAATCACGACTAGCAACTACGATGTGTACAGTCAAGCAAGCCAAGCTAAGCTAAGCAAAGGACTAGTTCGGCCGAAGAACATTTCCGGTAGTATGTCCGTTTCAGTTAAATGGCCCTTTCTGCCAAACGGCATTTTAAACCAAATGACCTATACGGGAAAACGACTTTTTGATGAGTTTCGGTCTTATGGTTTGTTCGGCCGAATGACATATTCGGCTAAACATTTTTTGGCCATATGGCTCTTCTAGTCGAAGGCTATTTGTTCGAATTCCACTTGGTCGATTGTCAGTTAGCCGAATTCCATTTGGCTGAATTGGACGTTTGACGAAACGTTTATTAGGTCGAAAATAGTTTGGCCAAAAATGTCATTTGGCTGGAAGCGACATACGGTCAAAAACTCTACTACCAAACAGATTATATGGCCAAAAATGTCGACCCGTTTGACCTATTCGGACAAATGACTTTTTCGGCTAAATAATCAGTATAGACAAACAACACTTTCGTATATCCATTTCAGCCAAATGTAATTTCTGACAAATGACTTTCGACCTAATGGTTTGTTCGACCTGCTGGCCTTCAACCAAATAACATTCGGCCAAACGGCCCTTCTCCATTTACACAAGAATCAATAAAACATATTTATTTATTTCGTCAATCGTTCGTAGACTATATATGTACATTTTTATTCATTATCTATTGTATCGTACAGATTTAAGTATTTGTTTTAGTTTGTCGCGAGGCATGGTCAAGTCAATTGTTTCGCAATGCTTATTGTAAAGAGCCATCATACGATTTAATGGGCCAAATTTTCCATGACTCAATGTGATTTCATCGAGATATTCTTTAGATTTTAATGGAAAATCTTCGCTAATGTCTTCAAAAAATTTGTCGCAAATTTCCCACGAAATTATTTAGAGTTTCCACAAGAAGTGAATTGATTTTTTATTTTCATCAGAAATTTTTCGGAATTTACTCACAAAAATTCGGAAGATCAATTAAATTCTCCACAATTTGCAAGGAGAATTCCTCATAATTTCTACGGAAATTTATTCAGGATTTCAACGACAATATTTTAAGAATTTCGAAAAAAAAATCCATGGATTTCAACGGAAAATTCTTCGGCTAAATTTTTTGAAATTTCAACGGGAAACGGTATTTGCAAGGAAATACATTCACAATTTTTTTTTCTGAGGTCTCAACTGGATGTTATGGAGATATCAATTGAGAAATTGTACGAACTTCTGCAAATTTGAATCGGCGTGGAAAATCATACATCAGCGGTGCGAAGATGCCAAATTTTCGTGATGCTAAAAACTAATACATCACTACACCTCTAAATTCCTTCTACTTTTTCTTTATTATTATTTGTGGTATTTGTTTCCATATGAATGCAGATGTGCCAGCTTTCCAACCGGAGGTTGCTTCAATCTATCTCCTTCGATGTGCCGTAGGTTTTGTGTATCAAAATGTTTGTTTCAATATTGGCTCAAATTCAAGACTAAGAACAAACCGTAAGACTCAAAATACTCTCTGAAAAATTAATTATGTATTGAGGATATTATTATTCCATTACTTTAATGAGGTAAATTATATTTTATTTTAAAACAAGTTTTTATTTATTTTGTAGAATAATCTTCTATCAAATATTTTTCTATCGGTAATTCAAATGAATTTCCATCGAAAATTCGGATGAATTTCTATCGAAAATTCGAAAAAATTTCCATCGTAAATATGAATAATTCTATCGTAAATTCATGAGTTTCCATTCAAGTTCAAAAGAATTTCTCACGGAAGGACGGATAAATTTTAATCGGAAATTCAAATAATTACTATCAGTAATTCGAATAATTTTCTACCGGACTTCGAATGAATTTCTATCAGAAATTCGGATAAATTTTGTCCGAAAACTCAAATTACTTCCACCGGAATTCATATGAATTCCAATCGAACATTCGAATGAATTTCCATAACAAAATCGAATAAATTTCAAACAGAAAATCGAAGGAATTTCTATCGGAAAAACAAATAGATTTCTATCCCAAATTCGAAAAAATTTCTATCAAAAATTCAAATGAATTTCCCATGGTACTGTGGAAAAAATCTATTTTCTATCGAAATCTCGAACGAGTCGGACCCGGAATTTCGAATGAATATCCATCGAGAATTTGAATGCATGTCCATCCAAAATTAGAATGCATTTCTTGCGGAAGTTTGGATGAATTTCCATCGGAACGTCGAATTAAATTTCATCGGAAACTGGAAAGTATATTCATTGGAAGTTCGAATAAAATGAATTATTGGTGGAAATTTGAATGAATTTTCAGAAACAAAATTCAATGAATAATTTCCCGTGCATATTTAAATGACCTTTCCGAGGAACATGGAATGAATTTCGCGTGGAAAGTCGAATATTTTTTTTCAAGAAAATTCAAAAAAAATCCGCTTGGAAATTCGTTTAATATTCTCATGAAAATTCAAATATTTCCCATTGGAAATTCGAAGAAATTTTCCGTGAAAACTGGAAGGAATTCCAATTCCATTCTAATGAATTCCTGTGAAAATTCGAATAAATTTCCTGTAAAAAATCGAATGAATTTCCCATGAACGTTTGAACAAATTTCCCATTTGAACGTCTAAATTCAATTGAATTTCCCGGGGAAATTCCAACATACTTCCATCCGAATAAATTTCTAGTCAGTTACATTTTGACCAGGATCTCCAGTTAACCTTGCGAGCAAAGGCGTCGGATTGCCAATCCGGAAAAAGCAAGTTCGATTCTTGGCCTGGCCTAGGATGATTTCGGGTAGGAAATATTATACGCTCCCTGTGCATAGTGTATCTATTGTACTTGCCACAAAAGCTACATACTTCTGCAATGCCGGCCTAGACAAGCTTTCAATCAATAACTGAGGAAATGCTAATAGAATTCCGAATTTGAAAAAAACAGGACGAACGAACAGCTGAAATGTAGAGCCACTGAAGATAAAGAAATTTTTAATAATTCCAAAATTTCATCGAACACTTAAAATACGTTTAACAATTCAGAATTTGGCTTCCTACAATTTTCTACGAACACAATACTTTGCATGTTATGTATAAATTTACTTTAAAAAAATCGATTAGTTATCGAAAGAATAAGAAACTATACATCCAACCAGCGGATGGCAGATTTTAATACAGTTCAGCAAAAAAAACTTTTATCAAGTGAATTGATTTTAGAATTATCTACAATCTCACAATTTTCTATTATTTTAATACAGTAGCTGAATAAGAAGTAATACTCTACGGTTCTCCTATGTGGGACAGATGCGCTACAATGTACAAGAAACAACTACAAATAATCCAAAACAATTTCGCAAGATTAATATACAATTTGTCCAGACTCACAAGAATCAGTACCATTCACCAAATAGCAGAAACCAAAACTATTGTAGACCAATTAACAGACAGATAAAACAAATGTATACAAAAATGCCAAATGGAATCATTCGTGGTCTATTTCCCTAGTTTTAGAATAAATATTATTATTATTAGGTTTAGCTTAAGTTTAAACACAATCAGCAATGCAGAGCTTTGAAAATGGAAAACAAAACCAGTAAAAATGTAAAAAACAACAACAAAAACTGCCAAAGCACCAAAGATGCACACGAAAGTGAATCAATTGAAATGTAAAAAGAACAGAAATTGTTTAACAAAATGTACCCAAATAAAATTGAACTAAAAAAAAAATTGTGTTGCCCAGATTTTATACATTAATTGTAAAGTTTTTTTTTGTTTACACATAAACCATACTGTAGAAATACCAGAAAAAAAAGTTTCACCATATCCATAAAATATCGGTAGGTAAGAAATCAACTTCAAACAAATCTTACAGTATCTTATAGTATATTTTTAAATGTAGTTGTCTCCTGCATGTCGTTTATTTCACATAACTTGTGAGCTACGCCAGTTTATACAAATATAGACTCAAAGTTCTCAAGAGAATTTTTGCATATAACCCATTATTGCATTCAGCGATACATAATTTAAATGGCAACGATAACAGATAAGAACCTATAGTATACATTTGCCATTTCCATTCAAAGTTTGATGATATTTCAAAACACATCAACCGCATCCTGCTTGACAACACCACCAGATTCAAGCCCAACACCACAGCCAGTAGAATCTCCTCACACTTAGCTCGCCGTTTGCACTAAAACCGCAACAGTCGTCACTCCGCAATTATTGCTCGTCCAAGCGCGCTCTTGGCACCAGATGAAAGCGAAAATTTCGCATACTCCACCAACTTAAATGGCACCAACAACGATAACACCCCACATCATCAGAGCGATATGAAGAAAAACAACTGCACTATTTTTTCCCAGCTTCTGTTTAGCGATGATCTTCTCGTTCACGGTATACTGCTGCTCCACCGAACGCGCACTTGCACTATTTCATTGATAGTGAAAATAGTCAACGCGAAATTTTCAATTTTCCATTTTCCATCTTCTCACTTCTCTTCATCAGCTCTCTTGTGTTTCGTTTTTTAGCAAAAGGTACACTTTGCGAAGAAATAAAAAAAAAACTAACTCTGACTCACGCGATATGCCAGGTTTCTAGGGCTCTCGCGCCGTTCACTATGCAGTAATCCTTATTCTCTTGCTGGTATGTCACGATCATCAATCAAGTCAGAGTTATTCGCGATCGGTTCCCCTCCCCGACACACCAATCAGTGCCCAAGCAAGGACCAAAAGACTAGCGATTGCAGTTTGGCGCCGAAATGCACCAACCGACCGACCGACCGAAGTGCATCCGTTTGGCGAACCGGCTGGAATTGGACTGACTTTTGTGAGACGGTTCCTCTGGTGCGGTTGCTGCTGCCGATGACGGACAGAAGTTGACTTTGAACAAGGTAGACCAGAATTGCAAATTTGCTTCGTCCGACGACGTCGCAGAGTCGCACCACGAAAACAATAAAAACAATACAGAAGCAGCTCCAGAGCGCGAGAGTATTCCGTCCGTCGTCGTCGTCGTCGACGCCGCGTTGGAGATATAGTGACTAGGCAGCGGTGAGAGCGAGCTGATCATCGTGGTTGTTGTTGTTGCACCCAAACTTGCCGGCCCATTCGCGATGTTATGGTAGGGAAGAAGCTCCCCGCTGCAAGGGGAGCAACCGTTGCTTTTTCGCTGTGAGGGCGGGAAGAGGGTCCGGGCTCACATACGGGCGCACAACTACCAGCAATATATACGATTATGTACGTAAATATATGCAACTGTGTAATACACATGCAGTTTGAGTAGCATTGCTCGCATGCTGGACGTGATAGTCGTTACTACTATTTCTGAAGCAGCTTTTGTTGACGGTGCACTATCGTTGTTATTAGCATTCGGACAGTGGAAGTCGAAACGACGATACAATATCACCACGGACTTTATAGGAAAGGATGGCTTAAAACGCACTTCTTTAGCTGTTTTAATGTTTTCTTCGATTTTTAATCGAATAATGTATCAATATAAGTTTTCAACATATGTCTAGTTTCAGGAGTATTCGAGTATTATTTATTCAGCATATCAGCATACGACGCACGCATGCATTTTAGATCATACTTCCCAAGCAGTCTGATTTGGCTGCAAGTTGCGAACCCATCAGAGATGCAGTTGGCATTATTGTGTGAGAGAACATCTCATATGTTAGGATAGAGTGTTATAGAATGTAGCAGTTAGACTTTTTGATCATTTTTTTCTGCTTATGAATTCTTAATTACGGTTTGTGTTATAAATTGTTTAAGTTATATTTACATTGTAAGAAGTAAGGCCTCTTTTTTCATTTTAAAAATTTTGGAATTCAAATCAATTGGTCTACAAGCAGGGTTTGCAGAAATCGCTCTCAATAGATAACAAACAACGGAAGGCAAAAACTGTTCTGGGTAGATCATCAGAACCAGTACTCCCCGCGTTTGGAGCTTTTCAAAAGAAATCATGACAGCTTGCGAAAAGTCTTTCGCGCTGTGCTATACAAATGATAAGTGAGAAACTTTTTCATTATCTTTAGGATTTAAAACCTGTCTACATAAAAGGTCAACTACGCCTAGTATCAAATAAATTTGGACTGCACATAATTCGCAAGGGCTCTAGGGCCTTGTATGGAAATGCTGAGTTGATTTCAATTGAATACCAGACGTAGTTGACTTGTAGATCAATTGATCTGAATTCCAGAACAATTTGGAGAACCTAGAACATCTGCATCAAACTAATTTGGACTGCACATAATACGCAAGGGCTCTAGGGACTTGTATGGACATGCTTTGTTGATTTCAATTGAATACCAGACGTAGTTGACCTTGTAGGCCAATTGAACTAAATTCCACCCAAAAAACATAATACGTAACAGCTCTAGGGACTTGTATGGACACGCTGGGTTGATTTCTATTGGATACCAGGCATAATTGATCTTGTAGACCAATTGATCTGAATTCCAGAACAATTTGGAGAGCCTAGGACATCTGCATCAAACTAAATTGGACTGTACATATTACACAAGGCCTCTAGCGTCTTGTATGAACAAGCCGTGTTAATTTCCATTGGATACCAGGCGTAGTTGAGCTTGTAGATCGATTGCTCTAACTTCTAGGACAATTAGGATAACCTAGAACATCTGCATCAGACTAATTTGGACTACACATAATAAGCAAGGGCTCTAGAGGCTGATGTGGATATGTTGGGTTGATTTCGATTGGATATCAGGCATAGTTGACCTTGTAGATCGATTGATCTGAATGCCAAGACAATTTTAAGAACCTAGAAAATCTGCATCAAAATTATTTGAACTGCATATAATTCGCAAGGGCTCTAGGGATTTGTATGGATTGATGCTAGGTTGATTTCGATTGGATATCAGGCATAGTTGACCTTGTGGACCGATTGTACTCCAGAACTATTTGGAGAACCTAGAACATCTGTATCAAACCTATATAATACGCAAGAGCTTCAGGCGCTTACATGGACATGCTGGGTTGATTTCCATTATGAAGTTTAGTAAAAACAAAATTTTCTACATTCTAAATGACAGCAGCCGTACTACAGCCGATCTCGCAAAAAAAAATTAGGATCCCTAGAAACATAACAAACTAGCAAACTACAGGAAACTAGATAAGGCGACCGTGAACGAATTGTGAAAATCGCTTAGAAGACGCCCGGGAACCTGCTGTTTGAAATAATGATTCCAATGATTTCTTTGTCCCAATATTCGACATGTTAACCAAGAACATGTAGGGTAAAAGTCCGATTTTGTACCCATACTGGAAGTGCTTTCAAAATTTTGCCTATTTCTATCAATTGACATAGATGGAAGTCTCATTTATGAAATAGAAATTTGAAATTGACATCAAATCTTAATAAATCGTTGAGAATTGCAACTTTCAGAAATGAAAATTAAAATATTCTTCGTTTTGTACAGTGCAACATATTTTGGAGCCCCAAATGTACACATTTTAGACATCCCTTCTCTAGTCTGTTCGAAGTCGAATTTTCAATATGCTCTGGCCAATTGAGCCGAAGCAAAGTCTGATCTTTTGATTGACATGCATCAATGAGAAGATTGCTGCGTTTCAAATTCACAATTTACACATTAACTTATTGTGTCCGTTCTGAGATGTTCAGTAATGAATGCTTTGAATCGTAACGCATTGTAACGCTCGTCTTCTTAACCGAACTGATTTTATGAAAATTTCACTGATTTTATAAAAAAATCATTAAAATTTAGAATTTATAATGCAGGAACCATCTTATTTATGTACGCCAAACGAAAGATAAGGCTTTGCTTTCGCTCAATTGACCAGAGCGAATTGATAATTCGATTTTTATGAGACCTAGGTGTCCAAAATGTGTACATTTGAGGGTCCAGAATATGTTGCACTGCCCAAAACGAAAAATATTTTCATATCAGAAAATTGTAAATTTTACCGGTTTATCAATAACTGAAGCCCATCGTACCTGTATTTCAATAGATATAAGCATATCTTGCGAAGCACTTCCTCTAGATTGTGAAGTATCATGGAGTAGGCCAATGGGCGTAGGTAAATATATTTCTATATTTTAATTTTCTCGAAATTTTCTGAGCAATTGAAAATTACAAAACACCTTCATGCATATGACAGTCTCAATCTCACTCCAGCCAAACCGCTACTTCTGTTGCATACATACTGGTCTTCCGTGCTGACCGTTACACTCATGCCATTCCGTGGTTAATGGATTTGTCTCATCCTTACCCGAGTAAGTTGTTGTAGTTATTTTAGTTATTTAATATCAGAAACATGACAAAATTGCACAATGCCACAACTGTCCACCCACTACCACCAAGTGAACATGTGACAAGGGCCGTGAATTTCAATGTGGAGCAGAGTGTTGTTATTCGTTTCGTCCAAGGACGAAGCTGATACATGGTGGATCTTCTTTCAAGTGAATTTCATCACCCCACTGGGAACATTGCCGCATTAAGGTGAGTTACGGCGGCGTCCAAAAATGGCAGCCACAATGGCCGTGCTATCTCTCACCTCGCGTTTTTGCTCGCACAAATGTGAATATTTAGGCGGTTAGCACATCTGGAAACCATTTTTTCATGTATGCTGCAAGTGAGCAAAAGTGAAAAACTACTTTTTGCTTTTGTCTGTCGTTTACTTTTCAAGTTATGTGCCCTCAAAAGTGCTATGTAGATTTGAAATTGGGCTCCAACGCGATTCACCTTAAGGATTTATTGGGCACTATAACCGCTATCCACTGCGATGATTCTAAGTGAAGTTAACATACATGCATTTGTAAATCATGTGGTTACCATGCCATACAAATAAGATCTTCCCCGTTAATAACGTAATGCTTAGATGGGGGAGGGAGGGGTTTGACGAAAACAAAATTCAAAGGCTCCAATACAACAAGTGTGACATAGAGGGAGAAGGGATTATGTTACGTAATTAATGGATCTTCGTTCACATGTATTACTGTGCTACAAGAGACCCCATGTTGTATTGTGAGGAAGATACTTGTGGAAAAGGATCTGTGGTTGGACTACTAGTAGAGAATGTAGCACTTTCTAGTTCTTTGAAATTACTCTTGACTGGAAGAAAATTGCAATCATTTTTTGACTGTTTGGCGCTATAACTTACTGCTTCATTGTCATCTTGAGAAGTGTGTGACAGATATACTGACCTGAAATGGAAAAACAGAGATAAGAGAAAAATGGTTAATGTTATTATGAAAACTGTTTTGATATAGGGGAAATTATCAAATTTTGAACAGTGGAGGAAATCTGTGAATCTTGCTCACAGAAGTAGACAATACAAACACTCAAAATTTACAAAAATCATGACAGTAGGGTAACCGTACCCTTAGTGAAGGTAGCACCAATAGTGGAGGTAGTGGGGTTTTAATGAGATTTATCATAATTATACACTTGACGATGGTTTCAGTGTATGTGGCGTGCTTTAAATTTCCTTAAATGCAACTTATCCAAAGATTTAGCTTAAAACTACTGAAAACAATGATTTTTCTTAATAAAATTGACTCCATTGCACCTATATAGTGGTGCGACTGTACCAATAGTGGCGAGTCTCATATAAAATCAATGGATAGCACGACTATGGGAACCAAATTTAATTTTTACCACCACTAAAGGAACAGTGTACCTATTAGTGGTGCAGGCAATATTTGGTAGTTGTTGATGTTAAATAACACTAATTTCATTTTTGTTAGCAAATATATTAGTTTATCATAGGTTAGGCTGTTAACGTTGTAAATTTCCCATAATTATCGATTAAAAAAAAATGTGGATCTACTAATGCCTCCACTGTTGGCACCATTACCCCAATACAAATTTATCATTTTACTTGGACTTACGCGATCAGCTGAGTTACGCTATCAGTGACGCTTTTGAAGAGATCGAAATAAGATCCTGTCCAATGAACTTCTTTAACTAAGATAAAACTAAACAGAAATCTTGTAACTTTCCGTAAATTATGCACAGAGAATCAATATACGAGCAACGCCTAACAATATACCTTTTGTCGTCAACAGAGTTTGTTACTGACAAACGCACCTCGCAACAAGCCTTTGTCAGAACCCAACCACAATATGACAAGAATCATTTGGCCTGCATGCTCTGATATTTCCAAGAATACGATGCTAATTTTGTAATCATAGTTAGATTATCGAATATTTCCATAAAAGCAGAAACTATGATAGCTTAAAACCGGGATTTGCTGTAGAGATAATGGAAAATAACGGGATGAAAAGTTAGCAACAAAACTGTCTTCTTTTTGTTGCTGACAAAAAAATTCGGATCTTTGACAATATTATCTCCGACAAAAATAAAGCTTTGACTTTGTCGCTTGTCGCTTGTTCTGCATGCGCATTTAAGAAAAATTGACGGAAAAGTTGCATTTTTCCAGGCTTTTCAAATGATATTGGAGCTGATTCTTCAAGGCCAGCATATTTTGCAGGCCCTTTGAAGCTTAGACGCCTTGAAAGGTACTGAACCTGATGGAATCCCTCATCTATTTATGAAAACACTAACAATGGAGCCTTCCGCTAGTAGTATTGTCTGTACGATTAGTTCGAAGACAAGTAAGAAAAAAACTAAATTTGTTAGGCTATATCACTATAATCTGGAGAATTCCCAAATATATGGACTAAATCATTTTGATACCCATTTTCAAATCTGTCAAAAATCAGACATACTTACGTAATTATCGTGGAACAGCCATTATCCCTTGTATTTCAAAACTTTTTGAGGCCCTTGTTAACGAAAAATTATTCCAACAAGTAAAACACCAAATTACAGACGTCTAGGATGGCTTCTTCAAAAGGCGTTCAAGTTTAAACAATTTACTTGAATTGGTGGATTATACGCTTAATGCAATGGACGAGGAAACCACGTTGAAGCTTTTTACAGGACTTTAGTAAAGCATTTGATGGCATTGATATGCCCATGCTTCTATCTAAATTAAAAAAAAAAACTGGAATTGAGCCTGGCTGGACTTCTTCAATGGCTTGAATCCGCCAATTGATCGCCAATTAATTATAAAATTTAACAACAACAGGTCAAACCCATTAAGTGGTGTGCGCCGGTCCGATATTCGTCGGCGGCGTTTTCGGCGTCACGCCGAAAGTCATTTTAACCGGCGGCGTGAATAGGCGTGGCGATTTTTCTCATTACATTTTTCTAAGATTTTTTTTTGCATTTTTTCGGGATATTTTCAAGGCATTAAAAGAAGATTTTTTTTTTGTTTTCGCATGAAAATTCTAAAAATCTAACTTCTTTAGAAAAATCTGTGGAGAAAAACCAAAATTTGGAAAACATTTTCGGATTGTTTGAAGTTTCGAGAAATCTTTGGAATTAGCAAGAGAAGCTCTTTTGAATTCCCAAATAAAATTGTTTGGAATTACAGCAGAAAATTTGTCGCAACTTACATGAGAAACTTCATAATTTTCACAAAAAAAAATGTTCTTAACTTCTACAGGAAAAACTTCAGAAATTCATGAAAATTTCTTGTTGAGTGAAAGTCTTGTTAAGTTAAGTCACAGAAACTTGTTTACGACAAGTGTGTTACTGGGGATTTAAGCCAAAAGCCATCTAACCAAATCCCATTAAGCCGAATTGAACGTTTATCTGAAACTGTTATCAGGTCAAAAATGGTTTGACCAAAAATGTATTTTTACCGAAAACGACATACAGCCGAAATGGACATTCAGCCGAACTGGTTATTTGGTCGAAAAAAAAAGTTTAACCAAATAGATCATTTGACCGAAAATGGTTTTTGGTAGGAATGGTAATTTGGCCCAAAAAAAGTCCTTCTGCAAAACAACCCTTCTGGCCGACCGACATTTTCTGTCAAATGACCTATTCGGATAAACGTCTTCTTTGGCAAAATGATCAATTCAGCCGAACGACACTTTTCAAAGAAGGTTGCAGAAAGGACATTTAAGGGCCAAATGGCTCTTTCTGCCAAATGCCTTTTTTACCAAACGGCATTTTTGGTCAAATGATGTATATTCGGTCAAACGACTTTTCCACCCGAACGGCATTTGACCTGTTAGGGTAAACAACTTTTTACAAATTGCGTTTCCGATTTAGATTTTTTCAAATTTGGTTATTTTGTCCGTAACGATTCATAAACTTCCCCTCCCTCTGTATCACAATAGACAACGGTTGCTCAACCCTCTCAAGCGTTACGTAGTTTGTGCATAAAGCCTTATACACTCTCTCATAAATTATACGTTAAATCACTCACTTCATTGGTACTACACCCTGTCCTACATTGATAGGTACACCCCATTTTTTAGGATAACTTTTTTGTGAAGATCAGCACCAAATGTTTTGTGCGTACACAGGGGTTGAATTAACAATGTTTAGCAACGTTTTTATATGTAAAAAAAACATGTGAAAAAATGTGTCCCACATTAATAGGTACACTTGAACAAAAATAAGTTTTTATTCTAAATCTTAAATTCATTGGAGTACATCGAGCTTTTATCGACACAACATAGTTAATTATTCAACAAAGCGTTACTCAGTTTCGTTTTGTACACTTTTTTCATTCGTTTTACCATCGATTATTAAGATTATCGAGACTTCACGCACTGATGGTTTGATCACAAATTTAAACTCCACAACAGTTACATACTCTTTTGCGGTGTCATATATATCGTAAATTATCAATCCGCAAACATTATAAATATAGTTTAAGTCTGGAGAAAGAGCAGCCCCAGACAGAACATTAATTTATACCTTCGATAATCACATTTTTATGGATCAACTCGTATATATCGTCGAAATGTTAAGTTTGCTGTACCAAAATATTGACTGAGCGGTTTGAGATATATTGTAGTACCGAGTGCGTGCCTTATTCTGCGCGGCTCCTAATTCTGCGCACTTCGACACTTTTTTTTCAATTTTCTTTACTGTTATTATTATATTTACTTACATGTCATCAAAAAGTTGGGAATTCATTGTTGTCATGGGCAGATAATAATGCAATAAATTAGTGTTGATAGCGGGAATATGAAGAAAAACAAAATCAGTAAAAACGAAAAATGCAAAGTGCAAAGTGCAAAAGCAGATTATTTGTTGCTTCAATATGAAGAAAATCGGCTTTCAGAGTGTAATCTCTATCTATGCGGCCAACAAAAAAAACACACGTGGATGGCCGACAGGGTACCCGTGTTCCACTAAATTGATATTCTCATAACTTCAACAATTTTCAACCGATTTGGATAATTTTGACAGTTTAGGAAACAGAAACTCATATATTTTTTTGCCCATTGTCAAGATTTACAGCCTATGCCCATGGTTATTCAAGAAATCTTCGAAGAAAGGCTTAAGAGTCTACACGCGTAACCAAAAGCCATTCAACCAGTTTCAAATATGCTACAAGCTCTTTGCGCTTCTTAGAATTGAAGGTGTTCACAGTATATCCTTCGGGTAATGCAAAATCCCTGAAATGAGGTCTTAGTCATC
Organism: Armigeres subalbatus; assembly: GCF_024139115.2. Lineage (NCBI taxonomy): Eukaryota > Metazoa > Arthropoda > Insecta > Diptera > Culicidae > Armigeres > Armigeres subalbatus. Next base: position 95,219,418 of record NC_085141.1, read on the forward strand.
CGAGAAATCTCTGGAGTAAAGCCTAAAGATCTACTCGCGTAACCAAAGGCCTATTATGCAAATTCAAATACGGTACATGCTCTTTGTGGTACTTAGCATAGAATGCGTTCACAGTATATGTTCCGAGTCATCCAAGAAATCTCTGGAGTAAGGCCTCAAGGTCTACACTCGTAACCATGGGTCTATGGACTTGTCTCAAAAGTGGTACATGCTCTTTGCGCATCTTGAAATCAAATGTGATCACTACATATGTTCTGCGCTATCGAAGAAATCTCTCGGATAAGTCCTCTGGCGCCTTCATTGCATATGTTCATGGTCATCCAAGAAAACCCTGGAAAAGGCCTCCAGGTCTACACGCAAAACCAGAGATCTTTTAGATTGTTTCAAAAGTGGTTTATGCCCTTTGTGGTACATAGAAAAGAGTTCTTTCATTGCATATGTTTATGGTCATCCAAGAAAATCCTAGAAAAGGCCTTAAGATCTACACTCGTAACCAGAGATCTTTTAGATTGTTTCAAAACTGGTACATGCCCTTTGTGGTACATAGAATAGAACGCCTTTATTGCATAAGTTCATGGTAATCCAAGAAAACCCTGGAAAAGTCCTTAAGATTTACACGAGTAACCAAAGATCTTTCAGATTTTTTTAAAAGTGTTGCATGCCCTTTGTACATAGAATAGATTGCATACCAAACCAGTACGCTAGACAGGTGCTTCCCTATTACAGGGTGGCCACTGAAATACGATTTTCGAATTCCCGGTTTTTTCCCGCTTTTCCCGATGAATTTTGCCAATTTTTCCCGGTTTTTATTCAACTTGAAAAAAATAGGGTAAGAATTTTTGATCTTTAACCACCTCTAACTAGGTGTTTTATTTTCAAAGCAACTAATAATTTGTACCGCACCTTTGAAATAGTTGCTTGAATTACCAACAACGTGTTATGCAAAATGCTTTAATCAACAGTCACACTGAAATCGTGCCCTTCGTGGCCATGTAGGTAGTGTCAACCGGCATTTAATCAACATGGTCATGATAATACCAAAATAACATCAAATTACAATTATTTGATTCTTTTCTTAGCGGCAAAACTTTGGTAAATATTTTTCTTGGATGCAAAACCTTCGACAAAGCCAAAATAGGGACAATGTATAGCCAACATATTTTCATGATCAGCTCTTGGTTTTATCTTATTCAGACTATTAACAGAAAGAATAATTTCTTAAGTAACTGATGAAGCTTTTCAAATTATCGCAAAAATATGTGAGAAAAGACTAAATTCTCTCTAATAAAGTAAATTTAATTAAATAGATGTTTTTAACTTAGAGAACTTAGCAATGAAGTAAGGATAGCAGTGTTTAACCGCATCATATTTATTGGTTTACTGAAAATCCACAAAATTATAAAATAACTATAATATGATATTTGTTTCCGATCAAGATCATTATTTGGTTCGGCCAAATCGCACCAAGCGCCAATGAAATATTCCCCATATTCCTCCACACATTCTCGTGTAGCAGAAGTGATCACAAATCGTATCGGATATCCTTCTAACTGAGTATATCCAACAACAAATGTACGAATTAATTGTCCTGAACTATTTTTGGTTTTTATTCTACGAACAAAATATCAATCTTAAGTCAGTCAAAAATGCACTTCGTGCGGTTTCGCTGAATCCCAACCATTTTGTTTTCTAAAATAGATTCATGCATATTTTGGGCACTCAAAACATTCGAATTGTAATTTAATCAATTTTAGATGTAAGATTTTTAGAATTTTGTTTTCTTCTTCCAGTTTTCTACCCATCTAAATAAAGAATTTCGAATTTAACTTGACGAAAATTTGTTTTTCCCGGTACAGGTCCCAAATTCCCGGTTTTTCCCGCTTTTTTTCCCGGTGACTTCAATTTCCCGTCTTTTTCCCGCTTTTCCCGTTTTTCCCGGTTCGGTGGCCACCCTGTATTAAGCTACGAAGTACCTCCGTCGTCCTCCGCAGCTTAGCGGGTACTGATGAAACCAAATTCACAGCACCGGGCATGTAGCCGAACTCTCGCAATACATCCTTAGAACTAACTCTCTCATACATGTTTTTGTACAATGCCAACCAGGTAGGATGAGCTCCTACACACTTGCTTCATCACCAACGGCGCTTGATGAAGTAGGGTTGTGTGAGATTGTGCCAGTTGGTCGTCAAATCCCAACCCGACCACATAAGCGAAGAGAGATCGCCTTTCGAGTTAAGTACATTCAAAATTAATTGCCTATGTTCCGGGTATTGAGCCACCCGGGGTGGAGATTATTTACTATGTCTGGAACTCGATTATGCATATGCGCAACATGTGATAGATTAAGTTCTAAAAAGGGTTTGAAGGAAAACCGCTATCTTCCGTCCTTCCCAGTTGTTCTTCAATAACTGCATCCGTTACGGAGGTTGATCCACCGACCTTGACTCTATGGAGTTCGTAGACTACCTGGAGCCCACGACAACAACAAGAATCACTTGGAATACAAACATATACCAAGAAAGGGTCACGCTACTTGTTTATTCTTCGATAACTGTCTCCATTACGGAGATTGATCCGAAGATCTTGACTGTATGGAGTTCGTAGACTACCTGGAACTCACGACGACAACAAGAACTACATGGAATACAAACATATACCAAGAAGGGGTCGCACAACAGGTTTATTATTCAATAACTGCCTCCATTATGGAGGTTGATTCACAGACCTTGAATCTATGGAGTTCGTTGACTACCTGCAGCCCACGACAACAAGAACTACTTGAAGTACACACATATACCAAGAAGGGGTCACAAAACTTGTTTATTCTTCGATAACTGCCTCCATTACGAAGATTGATCCACTGACCTTGACTCTATGGAGTTCGCAAACTACCTGGAACCAATGACAACAACAAGAACTACTTAGAATACAAACAAATACCATGGAGGCGTCACACAACTTGTTTATTATTCAATAACTGCCTCCGTTACTGAGGTTGATCCACAGATCTTGACTCTATGGAGTTCGTAGACTACCTGGAGCCCACGACAACAACAAGAATCACTTGGAATACAAACATATACCAAGAAGGGGTCACGCAACTTGTTTATTCTTCGATAACTGCCTCCATTACGGAGATTGATCCGAAGATCTTGACTGTATGGAGTTTGTAGACTACCTGCAACTCACGACAACAACAAGAATTACATGAAATACAAACATATACCAAGAAGGGGTCACGCAACTTGTTTATTCTTCGATAAACGCCTCCATTATGGAGATTGATCCGAAGACCTTGAGTGTATGTAGTTCGTAGACTCCCTGGAACTCACGACAACAACAAGAACTACATGAAAAATAAACATTTGCCAAGAAGGGGTCACAAAACTTGATTATTTTTCAATAGCTGCCTTCATTACGGAGGTTGGTCCACCGACCTTGGATCTATGGAGTTCGTAGACTACCTAGAGCCCACGAAAACAACAAGAATTACTAGGAATACAAACATATGCCAAGAAGGGGTCACAAAATTTGTTTATTCTTCGATAACTGCCTCCATTACGGAGATTGATTCGAAGACCTTGGCTGTATGGAGTTCGTAGACTACCTGGAACTCACGACAACAACAGGAACTACTTGGAATACAAATATATACCAAGAAGGGGTCATGCAACTTGTTTATTCTCCGATAACTGCCTCCATTACGGTGATTGACCCGAAGTCCTTGACTGTATGGAGTTCGTAGAATACCTGTAACTCACGACAACAACAAGAACTACATGAAAAACAGATATATATCAAGAAGGGGTCACACAACTTTTTTATTCTTCAATAACTGCCTCCATTACGGAGGTTGATCCACAGACCTTGAATTTATGGAGTTTGTAGACTACCTGGAACCAAGAAACAACAACAACAAGAATTACTTGGAATACAAACAAATACCAAGAAGGGGTCACACAACTTGTTTATTATTCAATAACTGCCTCCGTTACTGAGGTTGATCCACAGATCTTGACTCTATGGAGTTCGTAGACTACCTGGAGCCCACGACAACAACAATAACTACTTGGAATATAAACATATACCAATAAGGGGTCACACAACTTGTTTATTCTTCGTTAACTGCCTTCATTACGGATATTGATCCGAAGACCTTGACTGTATGAAGTTCGTAGACTACCTGGAATCAATGACAGAAACAAGAACTACTTGGAATGCAAACATGTTTTGAGAAAAGATCATTGGATGACCCGGAATATATACTGTGAAAGCATTATATGCTAAACACCATAAAGAGCATGTACCGTTTTTGAATTTGCACGATAGACCTTTGGTTACGTTAGCAGACCATAAGATCTTATTCCAGTGATTTTTTGGCTGACTGAGGCCTTACTGCAGGGGATTTTGGAGATCCAGAATATATACTGTGAACACCGACTATTCTAAGAAGCACAATGAGCATGTAATATATTTGAAACTGGTTGATAGTCCTTCGGTTACGTGTGTAGACTCTTAAGTCTTACTTCAAAGATTTCTTGTATAACCATGGACAAAAGCTGTAAACCTTGACAATGGGCGAAAAGTATATGAGTTTCTGTTTCCAAAACTGTCAAAATTATCTAAATCGGTTAAAAATTGTTAAAGTTAAGAAAATATCAATTTAGTGGAACACGGGTACCCTGTCGGCCATCGTGGCCACGTGGTAAAAAAAATCAGATGCCCCTCCCCACGTCCCTCCTCACTGTATCAACGTGATTTTCTCACAGATGCTACATTTTATGGAGTTCTTAGATGTCACCGAGTTTCAGCTTTCAGCTATAAAAATTCATTGAAATATCACCACTTGAAGTTGAAAAAGGAACACGGGTACCCCGTCGGCCGCATAAGGGTTAAAGCAACTTGTGGCGATGGCGAGCAATCGGATAATGAACTTGAAAAATGAATAAGATCTTTGTGTACGTACAAACATACAAACGTACATACATGCACACACAGGCATCATCTCAATTCATCGCAGCTGAGTCGGTTGGGTTGGGGTCTAATTCGCCAGGTCTTATATTAAAGTTTGGGAACATTGTGGGCAGAATACGGAACTTCACAAATCGATTAATAATAGGGTAGAATACGGCATTGGCAGGGTGCGACAGTTGTTGGCACTCTCAACAATATTTGCGTTTTCCAGCAAACATACACTATTTATGAACATAATTTTGATTCTATCACACAATTTCAAGTCTAAGCTTTCATTTGAATAAGTTGTTTGTGTAAAAGTAACAAGATTTGATGTGTTAATCATCGAAACAAATTTGCACCTACGAAATCCTTGTCATTATTACATTGCCAAAGAAAGCAGCGCACGAAAAGCAAACTGTTACTTACTTTTCTGGATCGCCTGTTTCTCCTCTTAATTGCGTATGACACGACAAATTAAGTACGTAAACTACTTTTTACACTTTATCACTACTTGATTATCACCACAAAGAGCAAATTTAAGGTCACTCCTGACGGAATCCAAGTTCCAAAGTGCTCGCGTTTTCTGGGGCACATCACTCGATTCAGAGGCGGCGCACAACTGTCATTTTTGTTGATTTTGCCTTGCTGCGTCGCAGCATGCGTGAAATAATAAAAATGACAGTTGTGCGTTGCTTCCGAAACGAGTGGTGTGCCCCCGAAAACGCGAGCACTTTTAAACTTGGATTCTGTCAGGAGTGACCTTAAGCAATATTTGCTCTATATTTCACTAAATAAAATCGGGACTGTTCGTTTTCTTTGACAGCAGCACACTTCAGAATAGAGCGAGAGAATGTGTTTGTGAGCATATCAAACACACGCTAAGGAGATACTACGCACAATTCTATGTGAGTTGATTTTAGCAAAAATGCGAACAAAATATTCGGCGATGGCATTTTTTTAAAAAAGGTGTTAAAATACAAATGCTTCATATTTTTACGCAGACCATGCATTACATCAAAAGTGATAGTAACAACGTGGTATTTTAACCCTTATGTGGCTGACAGGACCGTTTTCCTTTTGCAACTTCAATACGTTCCAAGCTCAACAAAAAAAAATCATAACCATTCCCGTTCCTACATAGCGCATTCCAACCATAAATAATTGCCTACTTTTAGGGTATTATCTATTATTCAACTGTGTAGTGTAAGAATGGGGTGGCTCCAACGACTGGATAGGACAGTGCTGCCCATTATTCAACATATGAAGACTTACGAGGTGGAATATATTGTTAATATACTATACTACCAGAACCGACGAGCTTCGTTTCACCTAAAATTGATTAATTATATATTTTTTACATTATTTAAAAGAAGTATTCGAAATTTGCAAATTTAGATTCCATTTTTTAGATTAATTTTCGATTAAAGCAGAAATTTGTACTTTATTTGTATGGGAGCCTACCCTCCAGAAGAGGAGGGTCTAATACCATCATAAGAATCTTTATCGTTCCCAAAATCTCTACATACAAATGTTCATGCCGTTTCCTAATCTATAAGGGCAGACAGACAAAAATTAATTCTTATGTGTATAGATTTGGTTTTACGTAGTTTACGTCGAGCGGTCGTGTCTTGTACACAACCACCATGATTTTTTTTGATGAAACAAACATATCACGTAAGGACCGCAAAGAGCAAATTGTATATTTGAAACTGGTTGATAGACTTTTGCTTACGACTCTAAAGCATTACAAAAGACAAAAGATATAAATCTTGACAGCGGACAAAAAGCATAAATGTTCCCTTCTCCAAAATGGCCAACATTATTCAAATAGGTTGAAAATGGTAAAAGTTATGAAAATGTCAATATCTGAATACACTAGTACCCTATCTGCCATTCACGTCTGTTTTTTGTTGGCCGCATAAGGGTTAAATTGGTTTTACAATGTGTTTAAATGCTTTTGCCTATCTGTCTACATGACATAAAATTGATACCAAGGCTAAAAATTCATGTTTTGTTTTAAGCCAGTTTAATAAATAATAAAGTTTGTTCCAAAATTGAGTGAAGCGAGATGAGCGTGCGGCCGATTAATATGAATGAATTTTACTACTGGAGGATATAAACAACCAGCATTTGGCACCAATACATTACCAGTTTTCTACGTCCATGTCTAGTTGCTAAAGGGAGCAAACTCATTGCTGATAATAGAATTTGCTATGCCAATAGAAGAAACGTTGACCTGTTACTTTATATTAAATTTACTGAGTTTGTGGTAAAGCTGCTATATTTAGTGAATACCAATCATAAAAGAAAGAGCATACAAATGTATACCAGTTAAACTGTACCTGTGTTTTAGTGTAATTATTCATTATTTTTATCATTCAATTTGGCGAATGTCTTAGACTGCCAAGAATAGGTATTTTCCCCTATATGTTCTTAGTCAATTTAATCAACATTTTCATGAGTCTTCCGTGGATTATAGTTACACAGCTACTACATAAAGGTATTAATAAATCATTATGGTTTCTCGATAACAACGATTTATTTCAAAACTTTCTTAAATGTGCAGAATATGGTACCTCCACGGTACTACCAGAAAACCTATTTTATCAATAAGGACAATATTGGAAAAGTAACTAGCAGGATCGGTCACTGAAATTTCTGGGCAAGTTTATTTGATATATGTACACAATTTTATGCATCGTATCTTTACTTTGAAGCCGAGGTATGTTCTCAATATCATAGTAGATCATGTTGAAGATATGACGTTATTTTTTAATATTCCAGCTAACAAGGTTGTTAGAGAAAAAATGAGGAAACCCTGATAAACAGCAGATTCTTAGCAGAAAAAAAACAGCGGATCAAATTGGCCATTCCGAGCAGGACATCGTTTTTGTAAGAGGAACTCGATTTATGCTTCAACTCTGGTACAAGGATAAAGTTCGTCAAAATACAGAAACTGTCAAAAGTTCTAAATATATAAAACAGATAGAGATAGTTATCGGTTTTGACAAATGTAAATCAACTTTTATATAATAAGAAGGAATATTCACTAAATTATTAAGTTAAATTTTATTTCAAATTATGAATACTGGCTTAGTCTGAAAAATCTTCGTCTATAAAATAATATTGAATTTCCTCAAAGGAATGATTGATATAAAAGCATTTTACAAACAACGACACCTGTCATGTTTTTTGCCGCCATGAAACAAAACGGATGCCCTCGTCTAGCATAAACCCTCTAAAAGCTTGACAACTTTTTATAAGCAAAAGTTGGAACCAACTTGTTTGATCTATGTCAATCTCGCATAACGTAGCTCAGTGTCTGTTTATTTCAATTTGTACCACATAATGTACCCCGACGCCACACTCGAAACAGCATTGAGGTAGGTTTCGGGTTCGCATTTGGGTGCTGTTGTGCTTGCCGTGCGGATGCTGGCTGCTGCGTCCGAGTGGGACGAACACATAACTGCTCCTGCAATGGGGTCGTCAACCGTAGTAGGGTCGGTACGCAGAAGCCCACATCCACCCGATCCACGGATGGATGTCGATGCCACTGAATTGGGAGTTCGTAGAACTTCGCGCGGCCCCATTTTGGGCACAAAAGCGCAAGAACCTTTCGACGACCCGCGTTCAAATACCTTTCGGATCTGCTGCACATTATTGGTTGTGCAGAGTGGTGAGAACTGAAGGGGGGGGGGAAGGATTAGATGGTGAGAGCGTATATATTCAGGCGCACTAATACACGACGCCTTCAGCGAAGGGAAATTGTTGCCTCATCTGTAGTATCGCTCTCTGCTACGAGTGGCCATAATGTACACCACATCAAAAATTTATTCAATTTATATTTACCCTAGAACAGAAGTGTGCACGGCAAATAAAGCTGCTGGCGAATCCTTCTGCAGTTGGATACAGGCATCTGTACAAACTTGGGATTTATTACTTTTCTTACGAAGGATATATTTACTAAGTGAATGAGGTACAAATATTTTTCTGCTAAAACTGTTACTATTCCTTACAATGGGGTCGGGTTTTACGCGGATAGATTTCATCAATTTCTTGAATTATCTCAATTTCCACAACTTTTAAAATATTATATGAATTTTCTTCGTTTTTTGGTGTATTTTTGTGTTGACAATGTTTTAATAAATGCAAAAGACAGAAATATCAGCAAAAAATCGGGTAAAAAGCGGTATGAGTTAGCACATCTAGCGTCCAGCTCAAGGTTTGATAGTTTCGATTGGAAGTATATCTTCTAAATTATTGTAGAAGTTCAAACCCAAGCCTGATCCATCTCAATGAAGTTAAAGCATCTGTACAAATCACGGCATTACAAATTTTCATAAAATATTAGAGATCTACAAATATCTACGCAGACTTCAAAAAATCTCTAAATTTTATTTGCGAAAGATTGTTTTCCGATCAATTGAATAATTTGGTCTATATCAGCTGTGTCACAAAAAAGTATTCTCAAAATATCATTTAGTGAGAAAGCTGAATTGGTAAGTCAAAGTGGATGAATACCGCAGTTTCTTTTTCTTTATTGCTTCTTGGGCATATTGAATCTGCCACTCCTGAGCTACATATTTGGTCCGCGTCGGTTCGAAGTCTGGATCCATTATGTAGCCCCGTCAGTTTTCGAAGGAGAAAGCATGATGCAATAAATTCTAATTCGGGCAAACAGCGCCGCAACCACCGCCGTCATCGTCGTCGTGGTCGTCGGAGCTGCCAAAAATTTAGCTTGGGCTAGGTCATGGCCCTCTGGACGACTCGAGGCCCTGGTGGTGCTGCGCTAGCTGTGTGATTTTTTGGGAAATGTACATAATCCCAACCCAGCAACATATATTTGCTTGGTTACCTACTCCGCTTTCCCGAGTGTTGCTCGATTGTTTTTGATATCAAAATCGTAATGTGTCTGATATATCCGACGTGCAGGAGGGTCGTTTGTGGCAAAGGTGCACACCATTTGGGATTTGGTATTATGTGGTTAGTTAGTTTGCGCTTACCTCCACGTCACGACTGGGGTAGGTTTGGTTTGGTTTGTCAAGTTGTCGTAGGTCAAGGAATGCTAGAGAGGTGGATTCAATTAGCGGAATTGGTTCGGAAATTGACCTCTCTATTACGTGGTTGCTTCTCTAGTGTGAGTGGTTCGAACGATATGGTTATTGACACTCGATTAATGTTTACGCTTCAAATGCGAGCGGAATATAAGCCCGGTAAATGGAACACCTCATTGTAATATGTTTTCTATTTGTTCAGTTATGAAACACGAAAACTGTCGAACATTTAGCATGGAACTTTTTGGAATCGCAAACAGGAATCAATCTATTTAATCCATAAAACAAAATTAGATATGTCTTAAACACTTAAACAACTGTTCAATTTCAGCTCATCCATGAATTTCCTGGATTATAAGCCTTGAAATCTACACATCCCTGGATCCCTGGAATATTGGCCTCGTATCTACACAGGTAACTAAAGGTCTGTTTTTTTAAGGTGACTCGGAGAGGCACTACACACCGTGTTATTTTTCCTATCTTTTGTCTCTTTCTAGCACTGTCACCTCGTAATTTTGGAGCGGCGTATTTCGGTTTTCAGTTGTTTCATGTAACTGTAAATGTATCAGCTTGTAGATTGAGAGTAAGGACGCGCCGGTGATGCTGTTTCAAAATCATATTCGTTGTAGAAAAAAAATTAAGCGTTCAATGATGAAAATGATGACGATTTGATGATTGTTTGTTCTTCTTCTTCTTGTTTGTTCTACACCTTTAGCTATTGTTGCATCCCAGTTAAAGAAGTATAGACTTTTAGCTCCTTGAGAACTGCTAGCCTTTTTTGATCGTTCATGCTGATTGCGATTCAAAAGGCCGTTATCTCTTTTGTAAATGCCCTTAGTAATCCATAGAACCAAATTGGATAAGCATTTAACAAGAAATCAAACCCTACTTAATTTAAATAATAACAAAAGGCGCATGATGTATTCCTAAAAGAAGAAAATAGATTTTTCGTTATGTGTATTGACGTGCACTGCAATTCTTGGAATTTTTGGATGACGTTGAAAGGAAGATACATTCCATTAATATCATATTATTATTATTATTATTATTTATTCAGATTAAGGCCGAAGTGGCCTGTGCGGTATATAAGCGTCTTCTTCATTCGGCTCTGTCCATGGCTACACGTCGCCAACCACGCAGTCTACGGAGGGTCCAGAAGTCATCTTCCACCTGATCGATCCACCTTGCCCGCTGCGCACCTCGCCTTCTTGTGCCCGTCGGATCGTTGTCGAGAACCATTTTCACCGGGTTACTGTTCGACATTCTGGCTATGTGCCCGGCCCACCGCAGTCGTCCGATTTTCGCGGTGTGAACGATGGATGGTTCTCACAGCAGCTCATTCAACTCGTGGTTCATTCGCCTCCTCCATATACCGTCCACCATCTGCACCCAGCCATAGATGGTATGCAGCTCTTTCCTTTCGAAAACTCCAAGTGCGCGTTGGTCCTCCACGAGCATCGTCCAGGTCTCGTGTCCGTAGATGATGCTATCGCGCAATATGCAGATAATTTTGATAAATATAGCGTACCTCAATGAGAGCAATATTTACATCTTTGAAAATAATTTCATAACTTCACTATTGTATCTATAGCCCATGCAAATGATTTATTTTTCAAATTAGTCTAGGGTACATGTTCTAGGTTCTGTCAATTGATCTACCAAGTCAACTACACCTGGTAACGCACCGAAAGCACCCCAACATATCCAGACAAGCCGTCAAAGCCGTTGCATATGACTTGTGATTCATATTAGTTTAATTCACTTGATCAAGGTTCCCCAAAACGCTCTGGAATTGAGGTCAATTCTTGCCTAATTTTTTAAAACGTCGGATGTCCAAAAGAGAGGCTCGCTTTGTTTGCTATCTCTTTCGATTATTACAAAGCCATATTAACATTCACTTCGGATTGCCAGAATTGGTGAATTACATCCCAAAAATAATTATAACACCATCCCTGTTTTACCCAGGCAAGTATATATTTATCTGCGATCGTTCAATACCTCAAGAAGTCAACATTTTCAGCCATTTTGCATCGTCTCAATAACTCAACATTCGGCTACCACCGGGATACAAGCCTGCCAGCGTAAGTAAGCCCCAAAACCCCCCACCACAGTCGTGCACTCGCAGTCAGCGACCGACAGTCATCCCGGCCCTGTGTATGGGGGTGGTGGAGGGGACTTCCAAAATCTGAACGCAAGTACAGATCCGCATCGAGCAATTCGACTCCCCACCCCTGCTCCGTTCACAGACCAACACGAGACTTGCGATTTTATTATCAAAACACAAGAGGACTGTTAACCAAATTGGATGACGTTTATCTCGCTACACTCGATGGCGAATACGATGTGTATGTGTTCACTGAGACCTAGCTGGACGAGAGGATTAATGTCGTTCTATTCAAATGTTTGGTAACTCCTTCAGTGTGTACAGAGTCGATCGAAACAGTTCTAACAGTAATCGCTCACGCGGCGCTGGTGTCCTGATAGCTGTTTCCAACGCGCTTGCTTCATGTCAAATCGCCGTTGGCCGATTTACTTCAGTTGAAGCGGTCTGGGTAAAAGTGAGTCTCCCAACAAGGAATGCTTTCATTAGAGCATTGTATATTCCTCCGGATGAAAGGAATGATAGTGGTATGCCATTGAATATGCTTCTTCTTTGACTGACCTGGTGGATGTACTTCTCTTGCTTGGTGACTTCAATCAACCTGGGCTTACTTGGCTGCCATCTAGCCATAGGTATGCATTTCCTGATCCGGATAATTCGACAACTACTCCTGCCAGAAGTCTACTCATCGATGGAACTGCTTTCCTTGGACTAAGCCAGATATGTTTGATATCAAATTTCCAATATCACTTCCTCGATTTGGTGTTTGTGAGCGAAAATTTACTTCCTGACTGTGCAGTCGATGAGGCACCGGATGCCATCGTTCCGCTCGATAATTATCATCCTGCTCTGGTGATATCTATCGCGAACAGTGATTATGTCAGATTTGATGATAGCTCGAATGCTGACTGTTTGAATTTTCGCAAGACAGATTTCAAACTACTCCGACGCAAATTATCTCGATTTGACTGGAATGCTTTGAATGACTCGGGCATTGACACAGCGGTTGGCCGATTTTAACTGTTTTTTCAGTGACTGCGTATTTGCTTCCGTACCGAAGCGCTAACCTCTAAGAAAACCACCATGGACTAACGCTACGCTATGCAACCTCAAACGGGAACGTACTAGGACTCCTCGTGCCCTGACTGACTGACTGACCGACGTGCCATCCCTAAACGAAATTTCTCAATCGCCAGTATTTGTTATCGCCGCTATAACAAGCAGTATATGTGCCGCATGCAGCATAATCTTCGTCGCCATCCCAAGGGATTCTGATCGTTCATCAATACATTGAGGAAAGAAATCGGACTACCGTCAAGATTGTGTCTTGACAATGATGTTGCCTTGAATGCCGAGGACAAATGCGATCTCTTCGTCGAACACTTTTCGAATGCTTTGCCTCTCAAGCTGACATCGCAAGAGCAGCGAGAGACGTACCTAAGAATGTCATTAGCATGGATGTTTTTACCGTTGAAACTGATGAAATGATGAAATCGTCCTTTTCAGCAGGCCCTAGTGTTCGACCATCAGCGGTTCTGAAATAGTGTTACCGATATCTTGGATACCCCTCTGTGCATGCTTTTCAACTTATCACTCCGTAAGCATATACAATTCTGTAAGCCTTTTATACAGATATTGTAATAAAATATTACAAATCTGTTAGATTTTAATACAACACTTGTATTAAAATTACCAGAAATTGTATATGTCAAATTATTATACAGTTTCTGTAAGGTTCTTATGCAGAACTGTATTAAAATCTCATCTTGGTAAGTATGCCTTGACCAGGTTAGACGGTTTTTTCTGCGCTTGTCATTTTTTTTTTTCTCTCTATTTTCAGATTTCGGACTGGATTTCGAAGATAAGAATCACTGTGTGGATGCTAGGGTGGCTCAAATTAGTATGGGAAAAACTTTTATCATTTTTTTTGATGGGCCGCCCTCTTATTTGGTTCTATTTGATGTCCTGATGCTCTGAACAAAATTTTAGTCAAATCGGTCAACGTTTGGGCGGTTACTAAACTCGTTAGAAGTTTATATGCAAAATGTATGCAGAAACATCCAAAAACAGTGAATTGCAGTTGGACGGCACAACTTACGATGAAGAACGATGATACTCATTCATATCTTGAAGAATTTAATACAGAATGTTATGCAGAAAACCGCGAGAAGATTTGAGTTTGCCCGGCTAAGTTATTAGCATTTCTCTGGAGTGGGGTTTGAGCAAATTTCGTTTCTTTTACCTTTGAAAAGAAATAAATTCACCCCTACAACACTCCAGTAACATGCTAATATCTTTGCCTAATAAACTATAATCTTCTCGCGGTTTTCAGCATAACATTCTGTATTTAATTCTACTAGAACTGAATGAGTATCATGGTTCTTGATCGTAAATTGTGCCGTCCAACTGCAAATCACTGTTTTCGGATGTTTCTGCATACATTTTTCACATAAATTTCCAACGAGTTTAGCACCACCTAAACGTTGACCGATTTGGCTGAAATTTTGTCAGAGCATCAGAGCGTCAAATGGAACGAAATAAGAGAGCGGCCCATCAAAAAAATTGAAAAAGAGTTTTTTGAGCCACCCTAGTGGATGCGGTAGGAGCTTTTGAAGTCCTGCTATTGAGGATTTTGAAGATTGGAATCACTGTGTGGATGCGGCAGGAGTTGGTGTCTAGTGACTAAAGTATCGAAGTTTGGAGATTTTAAGTATCACTTTTCTTAATATTTCTTTATTTTTTTGTATTTTATATTTTTATTGTTCATTATTTTGTTGGTTTTGAGCCCCCCCTTAATTCTCCGTGATGGAGACTGATGGGGGTGATACAAACTCTGGGAATAATAATGATCCATCTACTGCTCAATCTCATAAACCATTTCGAATCAAAATGTATCCCTCGACTTTTTCTGGCCCATTTGTTGTTTATTTCCGAAAAAAGGAAAAACCAATAAATGTTTTATTAATTTCTTCTGAAGTGTATAAATTATATAGGGCTACTGCTCCTGGACTCCATCTCATAGCTCTGATATTGGTCTCACGAAAAACAAAGCAATGGAAAGGTATTTGGTTTGTTTATTATTTTTGTGATTTTTTTTCAGCAGTGAGCACGCATGTTAGCAAAAAGAAGCGACGAAATTGGTGCCGTCTTTCTTTGTTTCGCGATGAGATGAATATATGTTCAGTGAGATGGAAAATGGAACAGTTCCCCTAAATCAGTTAAAGAAATAAAAAAAATTCTCTTGATAAATTGAGAGTTGTGTTTGGTTCTCGCAATGATGCCAATGATTTATTGAATTCGAAATTATTTTTCAATTTATACCGAGAATACATTTGAGCCACTATTAAAAGTTGAAGATGAGAATGTAAATGAAATCAATGATAATTTTGTTTATAAACCTCCTAGCAAAAGAAAAAGAAATCATAGTTCACCCAAAAGACAAGATTACAGTTGCGATCCTCAACCCTCAACATCTTATGATAATAATTTCCCTCATCTTGTTCCTCCTTCTAATTCTATTCCTAATTCTCAAAATAATATTCATAATTCTTTTCGAAATAATTACGATCAAACTAATATTAATACTAATCTTCACAGTAATGATTGTAACGATAATTCTGTTTTGAGTATTTTGGAAGATTTAATAGAGCTTTTAGGACTTAGTGATTTTTGGAAAAATATCATTAAGAAATGTCTTCCTTTTTTGGCTACTGTTCTTAAAAAAATAAATTCATTTTGGCCCCTCATTAATTCTTTCTTTTCATCTTAATAGCTACTAACAATAATAAATTGAACATTTTACAATGGAATTGTCATAGTATTATTCATAAAAACGATAGATTAAAAGCTTTAATACATAATAATAATATAGATATAATTTGTATTAATGAAACATGGCTAGTTCAGGAGAAATCTTTTTGTATTCCTTCATTCAATATTATTCGAGGAGTTTTATTTGGCATTCGTAATAATATTGAATTTAAATATTTAGATATTTCATTAAATTCACAAATTGAATACATTGCAAATTCAATTAATCATTATGGTTTGACGTTTTCAATTATTTGTTTGTATACAGGGTGTTCAATAAGTTCGAATACAAATGATTGATCATTGTGTTTGTATTTTTATAAGCCCAATGTACATATTATGTATAAGTATTGGTGTCAGCGTTAGCGGTATATATACAGTTCAATCAAAGGTAATTGCCTATTTCCGGGGATTAAACCACCCGACTTGGACGTTAATTTACAATGTTATGAAAACTCATATGTGAATATGTACATTATGTGGAAGATATTGATTTGGAAAATGTATTGGAGGTAACCACTTTCCCTTCGATGGGACTCGAACCCATGACCCTACAGTACGCTAGACTGGTGCTTTAACCAACTAAGCTACGAAGGACATCCGTCGGCCTTCGTAACCTAGCGGCTACTAAACGAGCTCGAGATTCCCAAATTGGACGCATAGTCAAATCACTCGCAATCCATTTCTCAAGCCAATACTTCCACATGTGTATTGTACACGTCCACATTAGAGGAGCGTGAGTATTTAGAATGTCTGGCGGCTATACACATTCTTCACCAGCAACGGTACTGATCAAGTGAGGTTGTGTAAGCTATTTGCCAGTCGGTCGTCAAGCTCAGACCCGACCGCATTGCGTAGGCAAGAGCACGCAATCAAAGGTAATTGCCTATTTCCGGGGATTAAACCCCGTATATATACGCTAACGGATGTGTGTGGTGTTGACATTCTGTCACTTGTTGATTGTTTATTGCGCGCGGTGAAAATGGATTGGGGCATTGTAAACAGCATTTTTTGAAGGTCAAAATCATTGCGGTGTAGGGACACGGCAGGTATTTCCGTCCATCGTCGTAGCGGCTAAAACAAACGAAAGCAACGTACATTTGCTAGAACTCCGCTATAGCAGAACGTTTCTCCTGAGCCTACGATTTGGTACGTATGAGTTTTACAAAAAAGCGTATCTTTTATTGGTTTTCGAAACTATGACGAACAGACGAAAATACCTGCCGTGTCCCTACTACAAAACTGAGATTTTGGGAAAGATTGATACCCCTAGTGGCCCGGTGATAAGACGGAGATCAGCCCTACATGTTCCAATAGGACGATAACCCTTTATACACGGAAAATGCGATTTAAGCCTTATATGGGGACAATTTCATCGACTTTTTGGACAAAACTTTGCGACCTCCCAGCTTCCCGGATTTGAACCCTCTTAACTTTCTTGTTTGGTCCTTTATTATGTTAAAGCTGTACGAATACAAGGTCAGTAACCTGGACCAGTTCAAGACGTAATTCTCAAAATCTGGAACGAAATGCCCATGCAGACCGTGCGTGCCGCTCGCGACGGATTTCAGAAACGTTTGAAGCTCGTGAAGAAGTACAAAATAAAGGTCATTCCAGAAGAAATGTTACAAACGTTCCTTATTAACAATACTTTCGATGAAATGTAACCGGGAAAAGAAATAATTTAATTACAATTTTTAAACATTTTTTGAAAGTGTATTCGAACTTATTGAACACCCTGTATTCCTTCTAGAGCAAACTTTTCTATTTCTCATTTAAAAGATTTATTAGCTGAAATTCCTCCTCCTTTTTATATACTTGGTGATTTTAATGCTCACAATCCTGCTTGGGGTAATGACAAAACTGATGGTAGAGGTTCATTGATTATGGATTTAATCGATGAACTAAATTTGAATATTCTTAATGACGGCTCATTTACTAGAATTGCTGTTCCCCCTGATCGTCATTCATGTATAGATCTATCGCTTTGTTCTACTTCATTATCCATGAACTCTTTTTGGAAAATCATTGATGACCCAAATGGTAGTGATCATTTACCAATAATAATATCAATTTTTTAAAAAACTCATAAAGCGGTATCTGAAGAGATTATTGTTCCTGATTTAACTGTAAATGTTGATTGGAATAAATTTTCTGATTTAATATCTTATTCATTAACTAACTTTGACAATTCAATTTCACCCCTTCAAAATTATAATATGTTTTTAAAAATATTGATCCATCGTTTACAAAAAAGATAAACAAAAAAAATCTTTCGATTTCCCCAAAGAAAAAAATCCTACGTTTTGGTGGGATGACGATTGCTCCGTCGCTCTGAAAAATAAGTCGATTGCTTTTAAAAAATTTCGTCAACTAGGATCTAGAGAACACTATTTTCTATATTGCAAAGCAGAAGCACAATTCACTAGAATAACGAAGTTCAAAAAAAGCAATTATTGGAAAAATTCCATACAAAATCTCGACAATGATACCTCTTTATCCACATTGTGGTATGTTGCACGTAATTTAAGAAACTACAATTCTTCATCTCAACCTATCTTGGAACATACAGAGGATTGGGTTGACCAATTTGCTTCTAAAATTTGTCCTGATTTTGTTCCTTCTTGTTTAGGCTTTAGAAATAATCAAAAATTCAATTATTTTCCAGAACTCAATGCAGAACTTTCTGTTGAAGAAATGGACTTGGCATTATCAGTCACCAAGAATACTGCTCCTGGTTTAGATAATATAAAATTCATTATATTACAAAAATTACCTTTTGACGGGAAATTGCATTTACTTTCTTTATATAATTCTTTCTTATTCCAAAATATTATTCCTCTAGAATGGCGCTTCATTAAAGTAGTTAATATTCTTAAGCCTGGTAAAGATCCATCGTTTGCTATCATTATTAGTTTGCTATCATGTATACGTAAACTTATGGAAAGAATGATTTTAAATCGTTTAGAACTGTGGGCTGAAAAAAACCAAATTTATTCGCCTACTCAATATGGCTTCCGAAAAGGTCGCGGTACTCTTGATTGTATTGCGCTTTTATCTTCGCAAATACAATTGTCTTTCGATAAAAAAAACAAGATGTTGTTGCTACGTTCCTTGATGTTTCTGGTGCGTATGACTCTGTTCTAATTTATCTGCTATTTAATAAATTGAATGATCTTCATTTACCTTTTATTATTTCAAATTTTTTGTACAATTTATTTTCGTTCAAAATAATGCATTTCTATCATAATGGTTCTTCCAAATTGATTCGTTATAGTTATTTTGGTCTTCCACAAGAATCTTGTTTAAGTCCATTTTTATATACACTGGATTTTGTTTTTACACGATTTATATTTTCTCAATTTTGCACTCATCCTAAATGTTTAACGCATATCAATTATCATGTGATTTATCCGGAATTTTTTGAAACATGTTGCGAAGAGTTTGGTGGTAAATTGAAGTCACTCGATCAAAAACACGACCGAAAAAAAATCGTGTAAAAACAAAATCCTGTGTAATTTATTTACTAGTGATATTGCATCCATTATTCCTAATGGTTGTTATTTAATTCACATTTTATGCAATGTTGTTTGGATAATATTGATATTTGGGCACATAACAATGGTTTTAAATGTTCTATTGAGAAAACGAAATTCATTTTATTTTCTCGTAAACATTCTTTAATTAATATCCAACTATATTTAAATGGTCATGAAATAGAACAAGTTTTGACTTATAAATATCTTGGCATCTGGTTTGATAAAAAATTGACGTGGAATACTCATATTAAATATATTCAGACAATTTGTTTGAAACGAATTAATATCCTTCGTACAATTACTGGTACTTGGTGGGGTGCTCATCCCTCTGATTTAATAACACTTTATAAAACTACTATTCGCTCAGTCATGGAATATGGTTGTTTTGCTTTTGGACATGCTGTTCAAACTTTTTTTTCCAAACTTGAGAAAATACAATTCCGAAGTTTAAGAATTTGTTTAAAACTAATGAATTCCACTCATACCAAATCAATAGAGGTTTTAGCTGGTGTTATTCCTCTGAAAATTCGTTTTTTATGAGTTGAATTGTAAATTTTTGCTAAATTGTATGGCTAATAATCATTCAATAATTTGTACATTGAAGTCTTTACTTGATGTTTCTTTAATTAGAAATTGTAACCGTACGGTTACATAGTTGTTAAAAATGATGTCGTATCGTAGGGCAAATTATTTTGTTAAGCGAGATAACTTTCGTTTTGAATATTGCGGGCGGCTGGATATCTAACGCTTCGAACGCGTTTGATGGGGGCTGGTGTAAATACAGCTTACCTGGCGGATGCACATGAACGTAGAAGAGGAGCAAAAACATGAGTGCCTAAGTGGATGGAAGTGTTGGAGGTTTTTCTGAACAGTGTCGAGGAGTCAGTGTGTGAATACCAGGCAACCTCGCAGGTGGTGAATTTTCTTCGCAGTAATA
Organism: Armigeres subalbatus; assembly: GCF_024139115.2. Classification (NCBI taxonomy): domain Eukaryota; kingdom Metazoa; phylum Arthropoda; class Insecta; order Diptera; family Culicidae; genus Armigeres; species Armigeres subalbatus. The sequence continues at coordinate 95,239,815 of NC_085141.1, forward strand.
TTTTACTGCGAATTGTGCGCACCTAAAACGTGGCCCTAGAACTTCGAAGCCTTTATTGCCACCTGGATCGTGCCTCGGGAGTTATTCGAACAACGATAGGATCAGTAGTATCGAGTGGCCATCCCATCCCATCCTAGCCAAGGGATTGCACTACTGTTGTCGAGTGCGCATTCGGCCCCGACGCCCATTCGATTTGGGCCAATACGTTCTGAAGCCTCCATGTAGGAGAGGCCCTCCCAAGCTACCACCAGCCGGCTAACGCGGCCATCTTTGCTGCTACCATCGCTTTCTAATAAGCGCCCCGTTGCCTCCGTGTAGGAAAGGCCAACCAAGCTTCCGCCAGCCGCATAACGCGGCCATCTTTGCTGCTACCGACGATTTCGACCAGGCACCACTCCGCCCCCGTGTACGAGAGGCCAATCAAGCTACCGCCAGCCGCATAACGCGGCCCCTGTTGCTGCTACCATCGCCTCCGTGTAGGAAGGGCCAATCCAGCTGCTGCCAGCAGCCTAACGCGGTCATCTTTGCTGCTATCATCACTTTCGTCTTGGGCCAGGTGCCCCGTCGGCTCCGTGAACAAGACAGCCCAGCGGCTACCGTCGCTTTCGTCTGCGCCCCGTCGGCTCCGTGCAGGAGAAATCTGCCACGCTACTACTGGCCGCCTAACGCGGCCAACCGACACGCCCCATCCATCTATCACCCGCAGTTCATCTTCCGCGGCCCTCCGGGCTGCTACGCTACATTTCGCTATCGACCAAGACGGCCACCATTTCCAAGGAGATTAGAGACAATCCTGCTACGCCGCCCGCCTATTGTTGATAATAAACCAAAGTAAGTCTATTTTCTTCTCGTACACAATTTAGGACCGCCACATCCGAAACTCTCCCCTACTTAAGACCGCCCTGGGACCCGGGAGACAGAAGAAGGCCTTTGGTGCCCACCCCGGAAGCGGCCGTTGGCTCAAAACCAGCTGCTTGGGGCTTAGACGGGTTCCCTTCAGGGACCGAGCAATTTCTCCCGGGGTCAAATCGTTTCAAAATACTGCTGGATTTGGTGTATATAATAATCATTTAGCTCATTTTTATAAGTTAAAATCACCTTGTTTTGTGTTCATAGCTGAGTTGAATGCTTTGCATTTTGCATGTTGTTTGATTAAAAATCTCGAGCCGAACATATTTTTTTATTTTTTCTGATAGCTTAAGTTGCTTACATGCTTTAGATTCAATGAATTTCAGCTTCAAAATTAATCGTACTATTTTGAAGCTCAAAGAATTACTATTAAATTTATACTCCAAAGGTTTTGTTATTAAATTTGTGTGGATTCCCGTTCATTGCAATATTTATGGCAACGAACAAGCTGATGCGTTGGCAAATTTAGGCGTTTTTCGTGGAACTATTTTCAATCGGGATATATTTCCGGATGAATATTTTTCCAAATTAAAGAAAAAATAAATAACTTGCAAATTTCATGGAATTGTAGTGATAAAGGACGTTATTGCCATTCCATTTGTCTGAAGGTAAATCATTTTCCTTGGTTTAAAAATTTGCCTGTTGGACGAAATTTCATTTGCATATTTTCACGACTTATGTCTAACCATTATATATGCAATAGTCATTTATATCGTATCAATATGAATGACACTAATATTTGTGATTGTGGAATAGCATATGAAGACATTGATCACATTCTTCTTGTTTGTTCCCGATAAGTTTTACCTAGGAAAAAATTCATTGATAACATTACTAACTTAGGCTATTCTGTTCCAACTTCCATTCGCGACGTCCTTGCTCATAGAAATATAATGATAATGAAAAATATATTAGTCTTTTCCAGTGATATTTTTTATAATATTTGATACTCTTTTGTTTCCCTTGTTCTTATTTTATTTCAGATTTTCGATCTAAAGGAACCCCTTAAGTTTCTCGTCCTGGTGTGATTTGGCTCCGATATGGATTTCTTACGGATGAGCCGTTCATTATATATATATATATATATATTTATTTATTATTGTATTAAAATCTGTCATACGCTGGTTGGGTGAGATTTGAAAAGTCGATTCTTATGAAAATTTCTAATCGATTATTCAGAACAATATATAGAATAGACAGCGTATCGAAATCAAAACATTCCCAAACAGAATCATTTATCGATAAAATTGTAAGAATGTCCCGTGGAATAATGTGTTCGAAATACAGAAAAAGTATTTCTTTTTCTTTTCTTCGACATAGAGAAAAAGGCTTTCTTGGAGGTTGGAAAATGTTTCCTGTATGTAAATATTCTGAAGACAATTAATTGGTTAAATACTGAAGAATTTCTCGGTGAAATAAAAAAAAACGATTTTTTTGAAGAATCGGGAATTTGAAAAAAATATTACGGAGTAGTTCAGAAATAAATGCGGAGATTTCAGAAGAGCCACCGGCAAAATTCAGGGAAATTTGCAGCAGAAATTTAAAAGATTTTCTCGAAGACATTCAGTGGAATTTCCAAAGGAAATTTTTGGTTTTTGATTTGGTTTGGTCTCAATATTGTTCGAAGATCATGTTAAAGTTCAAATTAGTTAATGATTCTCATATTTGAGTGAACTTCTTGCAAAATGAAATCCAATTCGTCTAGATGATGAAGTCGTAAGAGAAAACTTAAAAGTACTCAGTGACGCTGAAACTCTTCTCTTCCATTCCAGATTGAAGCTTCTCAGAAGGAAGGTCGTTCGTATATCAATCGTAAGGTCGTTTTATTTATATAAATGTACGTCTTAGTTTGGAAGATGGAGATAACAATCTATTTTCTTTCGATCCGTATTCATATATTTTATAGGATTTTTTTCTTTCACGTTGTAATAACTGTTTAAAACTGAGCACTATAATATGAGCGAAGTATTCAATATTAAAAATATATATATATATTGTTTTGAAGTAATTCAATTTGGTAATATTTGCGGCATTGTGGTATGCGTGTATCAAATTGAACCCTAAAGTATTTGGTTTATTTCGTAATTCAACACAGGGCTACGTTAATTCAACTGTTCCATCGGTTCGTTGAGGATGTTCAGCATAGTAAAATAAGAATAAGATGTTTTGATGATCTGAAACGAAATGACATTCTTTAAATACTGGCGAAGCATTGATGTTTCACTCATCGTTACTGCCATAAAGCATTCCAAGTTTATATCAACGAACTTCATCGCCGTTAGTTTGTGTGCCCGTTTTCCTTGTCCAACTATAATCAATATTGTTTTTTGAAAAGATGTATTTGTCGAGAACCATGATGATCTATAGGCGCAATCAGATACTTCAAGGCTCTGTAAAACAGAAAACAAAATTCCACATCACACAGAACTTTCTTGTTAGACCGTTGATTGAAACCTTCTGCATCATAAGATCCCCAAAGTAGCACAGCATATAAACTTCCACCAAGTGCAAAAGCAGCAACGACCCTTGCGGGATCGAGTCGCTCAATTTTTCCTGCGCGAACACTTGAAACCCTGTGCAGCATATGATCACGGAACTCAGCAGCACGTTACCCAACATGGCACGAGAATAGATTTTTTCCACCCCCCGGCACAAATCTATCAACTGTCGATGTCTATCCACGCAATTGCCTATCTCTTTCTTATCGTTACCTTCGATTTCGGCGAGTCGACTACCGAGCAAATCAAACTGCATGGTTATCTGCATGATCAAGGAGCAAAGCAAGGAATCGCTGCTCATCATCGCTGACAGGCAAACAATCGATGCCCAAATCTGTTGGGCGAACGCCAGTACATAAAGAAGCGGTTTGCTCCAGTCGAACCAGTAATAAATGCTGAACGGTAAAATTTTGTGGAAAACTCCCGTAGAGAAATATTCCTGTACAGATGATACTAGTGGGAGTGTGCTGAAAAGGGTGAGACAGATAATGTAGGAGGTGGCGAATAATTTCATGTGCCGAATTTTGTTCGAATATTCTCTGCTCTGCTGGTTGCCCATCGCATTCGGATACATGCTCTTGAGATTATTCATGATGCCAGTCATCTCTTTTTCGTAATACTTCTGAACCAGCAACTTAACTTCTGAAAGTAGACCATGCCCTATGGTGGAAATCTGGCCCATGATAAACACGAAATCTTCCTTTCGTTCGATTGATTTAACAAGGTACACTATTTGCAACGCTGATGTTAGTAAGATATGTAAAGCGGAAACCCAAAAAATAATGGTGTTCGTCAATCTGGAGATTAATTTCCCGTCCTGATAAACCACACCATAAACACGGCTATAGTTTCGAGGCAACCGAAAGAAGGAATCGAAATCCAATGAATTACTCCGGTCAGCCTTAACCCAGGCCATCTTGATTATGACTGAGAGTTGAAAGTTGTGCTCTGCTGATATATCAACAACAACGATGAATCTATTTTAGTTATTAGGGGAGGCTAGTCCAAACTGACCCTTTTTTATTCCTTACATTTTCTAAGCAAAAAAAAAAGTAATTCGATGCGAGTTTCACACAAACTCAAATTACAATTTATCAAAAACAAATTTACTATAACTCTCATTAGTCATGTTTCGGACCCATATGTTAATCATGCTAATAAGCAGTTATTTTCATCAATATAAAGCTTATTGGTTATCTGTGTGTAATTCTAATACAAACACAATTAAATAATTAAAATAACTCAATAGGTGAATGGTTTATTGTGGAATACTTTTTGGAAAAATGTACAAAATTTTAAATTATTTTCGGCAAATCGAAAGAAACAAAGTCTCTCAAGGAAGCTAGTCTAATCACATTTCTCCTGTTGCACCACGGCTGCTTAATGAACTCAATAATTCAAATGATATTGTTTTACGTTTAGAATCTTAGAAAGTAATAATGATAAATTACCTACCCAATTAAGTAAACGCCAATCACGACGGCGGTTTCGAGTAACAGACAATGTTGATGAAAGTAAGCAGTGAGCCTTGGCGACGGATGTCATTTTTAATTCTGACTGTTCTATTATTTAAGACATGATTATTTCAACCAGATTTTATTGGTTTCCTTATGTCATCAAGCGTGCCCACGGCCTTTCAAGTCCTTTGTTTCCGAGCAGTAATTAAAATGAGTTCATGAGTGCAAACTAAGGAATAGTGGAAAGCAGCAAAAATCTTTGTACTTCTTCACAAAGCAACAACAACAAAAACTTTCGAATCAATCCGATTCGTAAAGATAGATGTAAGATATTTCGTCTGGGAATTGGTCCGGAAGTTCCTCTGGAAATTCCCCCGTCAGTTCCTCTGGAAATTCCTCCGGCAGTTCCTCTGGAAATTCCTCCGGCAGTTCCTCTGGTTGTTCCTCTGGAAATTCCTCCGGCAGTTCCTCTGGAAATTCCTCCGGCAGTTCCTCTGGGAATTGCTCCGGAAGTTCCTGTGGGAATTGATCCGGAAGTTCCTCTGGGAATTCCTCCAGAAGATCCTCTGGGAATTCCTCCGGAAGATCCTCTGGGAATTCCTCCGGAAGATCCTCTGGGAATTCGTCCGGAAGTTCTTCTGGGAATTCCTCCGGAAGATCCTCTGGGAATTCCTCCGGAAGATCATCTGAGAATCCCTCCGGAAGACCCTCTGCGAATTCCTCCGGAAGATCCTCTGCGAATTCCTCCGGAAGATCCTCTGGGAATTCCTCCGGAAGATCCTCTGGGAATTCCTCCGGAAGTTCTTCTGGGAATTCATCTGGAAGTTTCTCCGAAAGTTCTTCCAGGAATTCCTCCGGAAGTACCTCTGGGAACTCCTCCGGAAGTTCCTCCAGGAATTTCTCCGGAAGTTCCTCTGGGAATTCCTCCGGACGATCCTCTGGGTTCCTTCAGGAATTCCTCTGGAAGTTCCTGTGGGAATTCCTCCGGAAGTTCCTGTGGGAATTCCTCCGGAAGTTCCTGTGGGAATTCCTCCGAAAGTTCCTATGGGAATTCCCCCGGAAGTTTCTGTGGGAATTCCTCCGGAAGTTCCTGTGGGAATTCTTCCGTAAGTTCCTGTGGGAATTCTTCCGTAAGTTCCTGTGGGAATTCCTCCGGAAGTTCCTGTGGGAATTCCTCCGTAAGTTCCTGTGGGAATTGCTCCGGAAGTTTCTGTGGAAATTCCTCCGGAAGTTCCTGCGGGAATTCCTCCGGAAGTTTCTGTGGGAATTCCTCCGGAATTTCCTGCGGGAATTCCTCCGGAAGTTCCTGCGGGAATTCCTCCGGAAGTTTCTGTGGGAATTCCTCCGGAAGTTCCTGTGGGAATTCCTCTGGAAGTTCCTGTGGGAATTCCTCCGGAAGTTCCTGTGGGAATTCCTCCGGAAGTTCCTGTGGGAATTCCTCCGGAAGTTCCTGCGGGAATTCCTCCGGAAGTTCCTGCGGGAATTCCTCCGGAAGTTCCTGCGGGAATTCCTCCGGAAGTTCCTGCGGGAATTCCTCCGGAAGTTCCTGCGGGAATTCCTCCGGAAGTTCCTGCGGGAATTCCTCCGGAAGTTCCTGCGGGAATTCCTCCGGAAGTTCCTGCGGGTATTCCTCCGGAAGTTCCTACGGGAATTCCTCCGGAAGTTCCTGCGGGAATTCCTCCGGAAGCTCCTGCGGGAATTCCTCCGAAAGTTTCTGTGGGAATTCTTCCGGAAGTTTCTGTGAGAATTCCTCCGGAAGTTCCTGTGGGAATTCCTCCGTAAGTTCCTGTGGGAATTCTTCCGGAAGTTTCTGTGAGAATTCCTCCGGAAGTTCCTGTGGGAATTCTTCCAGAAGTTCCTGTGGGGATTCCTCCGGAAGTTCCTCTGGGAATTCCTCCGGAAGTTCCTGTGGGAATTTCTCAGGAAGTTCCTGTGAGAATTTCTAAGGAAGTTCCTCTGGAAATTCCTCAGGAAGTTCCTCTGGAAATTCCTCCGGAAGTTCCTCTAGGAATTCCTCAGGAAGTTCCTCTGGGAATTTCTCCGGAAGTTTCTGTGGGAATTCCTCCGGGAGTTTCTGTGAGAATTTCTCCGGAAGTTCCTGTGGGAATTCCTCCGGAAGTTCCTGTAGAAATTCCTCTGGAAGTTCCTCTGGAAATTCCTCCGGAAGTTCCTCTTAGAGTTTCCTCCAGGAATTCCCCCGGAAGTTTCTCTGGGAATTCCTCCGGAAGTTTCTCTGGGAATTCCTCCGGAAGTTCCTGTGGGAATTCCTCCCGAAGTTCCTGTGCGAATTCCTACGGAAGTTTCTGTGGGAGTTCCTCTGGAAATTCCTCCGGAAGTTCCTCTGGGAATTCCTCCGGAAGTTCCTCTGGGAATTCCTCCGGAAGTTCCTCTGGAAATTCCCCCGGAAGTTCCTCTGGAAATTCCCCCGGAAGTTCCTGCGGGAATTCCTCCGGAAGTTCCTCTGGGAATTCCTCCGGAAGTTCCTCTGGGAATTCCTCCGGAAGTTCCTCTGGGAATTCCTGCAGAAGGTTCCTCTGGAAATTCATCCGGAAGTTTCTGTGCGAGTTCCTCTGGAAGTTCCTCTGGGAATTCCTCCGGAAGTTCCTCTGGGAATTCCTCCGGAAGTTCCTCTGGAAATTCCTCCGGAAGTTCCTCTGGGAATTCCTCCAGAAGTTTCTCTTTGAATTCCTGCGGAAGGTTCCTCTGGAAATTCATCTGGAAGTTCCTCTGGGAATTCCTCCGGAAGTTCCTCTGGGAATTCCTGCGGAAGGTTCCTCTGGAAATTCATCCGGAAGTTTCTGTGGGAGTTCCTCTGGAAGTTCCTCTGGGAATTCCTCCGGAAGTTCCTCTGGAAATTCCTCCGGAAGTTCCTCTGGAAATTCCTCCGGAAGTTCCTCTGGGAATTCCTCCAGAAGTTTCTCTTTGAATTCCTGCGGAAGGTTCCTCTGGAAATTCATCCGGAAGTTCCTCTGGGAATTCCTCCGGAAGTTCTACCAGGAATTCCTTCGGAAGTTCTTCCAGAAATTCCTTCGAAAGTCCCTCCAGGAATTCCTCCGGAAGTTATTCTGGGAATTCCCCCGGAAGTTCCTTTGGGAATTCCTCCGGAAGTTTCTTTGGAAATTCCCCCGGAAGGTCTTCTGGTCTTCTTCCGGAAGTTCCTGTGGGAATTCCTCCGGAAGTTCCTGTGGGAATTCCTCCGGAAGTTCCTGTGGGAATTCCTCCGGAAGTTCCTGTGGGAATTCCTTCGGAAGTTCCTGTGGGAATTCCTCCGGAAGTTCCTGTGGGAATTCCTCCGGAAGTTCCTCTTGGAATTCCTCCGGAAGTTCCTCTGGGAATTCCTCCGGAAGTTCCTGTGGGAATTCCTCCGGAAGTTTCTCTGGGAATTCCTCCGGAAGTTCCTCTGGGAATTCCTCCGGCAGTTCCTCTGGGAATTCCTCTCGAAGTTCCTGTGGGAATTCCTCCGGAAGTTTCTCTTGGAATTCCTCCGGAAGTTCCTCAGGGAATTCATCCGGAAGTTCCTCTGGGAATTCCTCCGGAAGTTCCTCTGGGAACTCCTCCGGAAGTTTCTCTGGGAATTCCTCCGGAAGTTCCTCTGGGAATTCCTCCGGAAGTTCCTCTGGGAATTCCTCCGGAAGTTCCTCTGGGAATTCCTCCGGAAGTTCCTCTGGGAAATCCTCCGGAAGTTCCTCTGGGAATTCCTCCGGAAGTTTCTCTGGGAATTCCTCCGGAAGTTCCTCTGGGAATTCCTCCGGTAGTTCTTCTGGGATTTCCTCCGAAAGTTCCTTTGGGAATTCCTCCGGAAGTTCCTCTGGGAATTCCTCGGGTAGTTCCTCTGGGAATTCCTCAGAAAGTTCCTCTGGGAATTCCTCGGGTAGTTCCTCTGGGAATTCCTCAGAAAGTTCCTCTGGGGATTCCTCCGGAAGTTCTTGTGGGAATTCCTCCGAAAGTTTCTGTGGGAATTCCTCCGGAAGTTCCTGTGGGAATTCCTCCGGAAGTTCATGTGGGAATTCCTCCGGAAGTTTCTGTGAGAATCCCTCCGGAAGTTCCTGTGAGAATTCCTCCGGAAGTTCCTGTGGGAATTCCTCCGGAAGTTGCTGTGGGAATTCCTCCGGAAGTTTCTGTGGGAATTCCTCCCGAAGTTCCTGTGCGAATTCCTCCGGAAGTTTCTGTGGGAGTTCCTCCGGAAGTTCCTCTGGATATTCCTCCGGAAGTTCCTCTGGGAATTCCTCCGGAAGTTCCTCTGGGAATTCCTCCAGAAGTTTCTCTTTGAATTCCTGCGGAAGGTTCCTCTGGAAATTCATCCGGAAGTTCCTCTGGGAATTCCTCCGGAAGTTCTACCAGGAATTCCTTCGGAAGTTCTTCCAGAAATTCCTTCGAAAGTCCCTCCAGGAATTCCTCCGGAAGTTATTCTGGGAATTCCCCCGGAACTTCCTTTGGGAATTCCTCCGGAAGTTTCTTTGGAAATTCCCCCGGAAGGCCATCTGGGAATTTCTTCGGAAGTTCCTCTGGGATAAGTTTATAGAATTAATATAGTAAAAATTTATTTTCAGATGTACAGTTGCACATAATAAGAATGGTGTGTTATTCAGTTCAGCTAGTTCTGCCCTGTACAATTTGGGACTGATTCTATAACATACACCACGTCCTTATGGATAGCAGGAAATGGACTTCTTGTGAATAACAGTCGTTTTAGACATTTGTCCACATGGTTGACGATTTTGAAAAAGTCCATAGTAGCCTCGGAGTTCGTACACTAATTACGTAAGGGCTTAAGAGAAAGGGGTTCTATCATTCTCTTATGCTTCACATGAAATAGTAAAAGAGAGACGGAGTTGAAAAATCCCGCAAAATCCCTTACGAAATAGAAGCACCGGGTGGAAAATAGCTATATCCTGCTGTATATGATTGTAAGCCATCGCTGTTTCTATACGAAGAAAGTCAAGATCTGACATTTTTCGTCTTGGAAAATGCCAACGGCGTTGACTGAGATTGATCCTAGGCATATGAGAATGAACGGCAGGCATGCTTACCACTCAACCAACAGCACCGCCATTTCTAATAATTGGAAAACCTTATTTTATAGTTCCAGTGTAAGATTTGGTCTAGTCACATCGTTTGTGAATGAAAATCAATGAGCAGTTGATACACATACACCCAGGTTTTTTTTCACACGGTTTAGTTTTAGTCGTTTAAGACCTTCAGCGTCAATAAAACAATGAGTTAACCCATAGTTTCCCAACCCCCCTGCCTGTGTAAATCTTATGGAAGGGGGTCGCGATCCCCCAATTTTGGGAAGCTATGATTTGACCCCACGAAAAAAAATCACAAAAAATCAAAGAAAATTCAGGGGGTATTTAAAAAGCTCAGGTTCGGGTTAATCGAGCAATTAATGAATTCCAACCGCGTAAAAAAAACTGGGTGTACTTGACTTCTCTAGGCATAAAAATGACTAACCCAAATCGGGTTTCGTCTCGAAACCAGTCAGTATATTTCAAAAATACATAAAAATAAATGAACCAGGTTGTACCTTAAGGACGAACTTTACGGTATCTAATTTTGGTTGAACAGATAAAAATCTGATTCGATTCACCAAAGTTTTGATACAACCAATTTAGATTTAAAAAATGGTCGATCTTGTTCAACCTCGTGTTTTCGAGGGCATCATACATGAGTTAATCCTTATTCAACAAAGTTCATATTTTTATTGTATGGTTATTGCAACGTAACAAACTAAACATATAAAGTTGGAAATTGATCATTACTTCTTAGTTGAAATTGATGCCCCTAAAAATGCGGGCTGCAGTGAATCATTTTTTCGTTTGAATTCTTTTTTTCCCTTAAGACTCTAAAGCATTGTTAAAATGCCACAGAACATGACAAACTAACAAACTTTCGTGCATTCTTTAAATACAATATGATAAGAACGCGTCAACTATCACCTGCCGCTTACAAGATCCTTCCCAAAATTCCTTCCGAGCGAGCAGAGGCCGGTCCCGGTCAAGCATTCGAGCAATGTTGTTCACCTCAAAAGCCACGGAAAGTAATTATTTGTTTTCGGGCAACAAAAGTCAAG